>NC_064285.1:62942568-63129207 GCF_019186545.1 Solanum stenotomum
GGTGGCGTTGGAAAGATCGTTCCAAGGGCTTTCCAAACATAACTGGAACTACTCCTGGATCATCCTGAGCTAGGAGTTATGACTGCTCAAAGTTGGCCAAAAACTCACTGATTTCCACACTTGGCCGAATTTCCAGATTCTGAATTTTTTTCCAAAAATGACTACTTCCAATTTCAAGCTTCTTCTTATTCATTTTAAATTGTTGGAGTTACACAATTAAAATGAAATTACATATAAACCCCTCATAGAACCTCATTATAAAGTCAACACAAAGTCATAGGCTCTTGCTTAACCTATCATTTTTTTCCAAGTCGTTACAATCTACGAAGCAGCACCTATGGCCCGTCAATGGACCTATTGTCCGTGGTTGGTTCCATCACTGGCCACTTCTGTAATTTTCAGCTCTAATCTCCATCAACCGTGTTCGAACTTATTTCCTGCAAAAATTGCATAAAACCATTATTTCTAACAAAAAATAGCCCAAGTCACACACAAACTCTAAGTGAAACGCATCAAAAATACCGTAAACTCACGGAATATCAACACCCTCAACTTAAACTTGTTGTTTGTCCTCAGGTGACACACTAACACTCCAAACGACACTAATGTAGAAACAAACATACAAACTCAAGCAATCATATGGTTGGCTCAATCAATTCCATCACTTAGTGCCAATCTTTTCATTCAGACTCAATAAGCTAACTCATTCGGATCAGCACATGACATAGACAGACCAATAGACATCACCACATACATTTTCAACAATAGCCAAGGTACCAACTCACCCACAATGTAACTAGTGCCTCCACTTCAAATAAATCATTTTTCATACAATGAGTATAATTTTAAGTTCGAGGATTCATTCAACACTCACGCTAAGAAGTGAATTCAAATACAATTAGTGCTCAATATCTTATGTTTGCCCTTATTTTCACTGCATAGACTCTCTAAACTAGTCACTAGAATTACTATAGGACTTTATTAGCTTGTAATGTAGGCTCAGGTCAGGTAGGGTACATTTGGTTACTTCTAGTAACTTTTCTGCCCTCCTTGACATTACATTGGCTTTTTACTTCTTTTCTCAACCAATTATTGACATCTTTTTATTTCCTGCTTTTTTCCTTCATTCTCTACAGCACAGATGTGACTTTGACTTTATCGCTCTTCTTTTTCACTTTTTTTTCTTTTACTTCTTTCTTTGTTTCTCATCATCATTATTTTTTTTTGTTTCTTTTGACTTCAGTCACATCTTTTTCTATCTTTTTCTTTCCTCTACACACAACTCTTTTCATACCCTTTTCTTTCGGTTTCCTTTTTTCGTAGCCACCATCAACTTATGTATTTTGCATGAGTGAGGTGCACAATATTCGATGTTAGACTAGAGACAAGATTAAGGTAACTTTTTGAATTAGCCACCATCAACTTAGGCTTTTGGACTAAGTTAAGGTGCACATGTCCATGGAAGGACCAAGGCCAAAACAATCTTTTAGGGAAAATAAGTTAGGTGTATTGAAAGAAGTGGTCTACATTAGGCTCAAACAATTAGATCAAAAGGAGTATTTATTTCTTTTGGTTGAATCATTTTAGGTTTTAGTGGACTCATTTGAACAAAGGCATATGATCATCTCTCAATTCCTAGCCTAGATTTTCTTAACAGGACCAATGGGACAAGTTCTAGATTGGCACACACTGCATGAACAAACAAAATCATCTCACACACAGTTGGCACTTTCTTTCATTACCACATTATTAATTTACCCAGTTCAAGTTTTAGCTTAAGTCATGCTATCTTACCAGTTCCTTATCATGTCATATGATGATCCAGCACATTCAACTCATTGAACCTATAGATCTAACACATTTCAAAATTTTGGACATGTATCAATTTCATGTTTCTTATGCTATCATGTTTTCATTCTTCTACTTACTTCTACACATACAATCCTAAACATGTTGGTTCAACATAAAAGTAGAGCAGTCCCTTAGGGAAAAAAGAACACAAGCAAGAAAACCCCAATGGAGGATTATGAGTTGGGTTACTCAGACTTCACTCTATCACTTATAACCCATTTACCCCACCCCAACAAAATATGGTGCAATTGCCCTTAATGCACAGATAATAAAAAAATAAAGCATATGGTGAAGCAAACTTGTGCCGCATATGCACCGAAGACCTATCAAGAGGTGGGTGGGTTCGGTTTCTCGTAACCTGCTGGATCAGTACTAGGAATGCCATCAATAGCGCCTTCATCAATAGTCGAAACACCCAGTAGTGCTTGATACGCAGATAGGCCAACATCCACCTCGCCGGCCCATTGCTGCCTCGTCTCCTCATCAATGATCGACTGCCGCTAACTGCTGGCACTCCCACTCCCTTTCTCATCAAACCTCCTCAGTGTAAGAAGTATGATCAGAACGGTGATGCTTCCCAGAAGCACGTGAAAGATCGAGTGGTGGCATAGTATTGCCAAGGCAGTCAACACCACATTGTCCTCCTCAACCGCAGGTGCAGACTCTAAGTATAACCTCAGCAGGCGCTAGCAGGGCAATCAACATCAAATCGGAGCCTAGCCAACTTTGTCTGAAAAGTGGTCATATCGAAAGTAGGGGCAGGCCTATCCAAAACTCTCAGCTCGAATGTATTTAGGCGCTTGTTGACAGCTTGTCATGCGCTCCATCCTAGCCTCAGACTCCTCAACAGATCGCTACATCCATGGCCTCATATGTTGTATCAAGGTAACCATCTGGGTCTCCAACTTATGGACTCAGGCCAGAGTGTCACGCCCCGAGCTACCCCTGAGATGCGGACACGGGATCTAGGACCACAAGTGATCCCAAGCTAACCCTGCTGGCATGATCATGAGCATACTAAAGATAATAAACTGATGCGGAAGCTAATTCATAAATAAATTTGAAAAGATGGGGAATACCCATATACTATAACTGAATATATCAAATCTGAAAGTTTAATACAAAAGAAATATCAAACTCAAAATACTAAGCTGAATCTAACTATGTCTGAAATAAGCCTCTAAACTGACTAGAAGTGCTGGGACATGCCCCAGCTAAGTCTAGAAAATCTGAAACTAAAGACTAAAAACGATAAAGATAAACATGTCACTAGTCCTCGAAGAATAAGGACTCACCACTGATGCTGCTGAACTGGAGATCGGGAACCGATCTAAGCGTGATCTGGATGCTGAGAACCTAAACCTACATCACGAGAAGATGTAGCGCACGTATGCGTCAGTACTTGAAAGGTACTGAGCATGCGGGATAGAGTAAAGCTGACATAACATATAACTGAACAAAGCAATAAAGCAATGAAATAATTTGGACATGATATAGATACTGAAAATACTGAATACTGAGCTAACTGATGCAATGACCAAATTTATAATATGTTGAGACTGAATATTGACTGTACTGAAATATGGTCAATGCAATAGAGTGTGGGAGCTACTAATAACCGACATAAAACCACATGAGCTAAATGTGGAGTCCGATGTATACGCCCCATCGAGAGGACCCAATATATCCTGCCAGAGGTATAGAGGCATGCTGGCGTGATCACTAAACTGATGTTGCCTACAGAGGGGATTTACACCTACGTGGCTCGTAGTTCTGGGACTATATGGGTACGCTGAACCCTAGTCCAACTCGATATTATGCTACTCCCAATGAATTAAGTGGTTAACTGGTTATGACTGAATTTCTGTAAATACTGGATAGCTCGAAACTGAACATGAAAACTGAGAATGCAACAATTAATCTGATAATTATGCATTCATAAACTGAGGCATGTATAACTGAATACTGATATAACTGACCTAGCATGTGTAATTCAAAAACTAAAGAAATACATAGCTAGGGTTCTGAAATTCATGCGATAAACTGAGCAATAACATGATAATCTGATTTGGAACATTTAAATAACTAATTCGTGATGATCTGTTGAAATTCTAGAAACCCTAGGTCTATTCATAATCATGGAATCAAAAATCTGACTGAATTCTAGGGACCTAATGGGCGAAAGGAACCCACTAGTGAAATCCCACATACCTGGTGACGAATTCCACAGAGAAATCTTTTGATTTCGGGGTTGGAACTGAAGAAACCTCATTGCGTTCTTGAACTAGGGTTCTTCACCTTTTTCTCCTATCTTGATTCTAATTTTCTAAGTTTTGATTAATGATTTTGACTAAGGTAAGTTCTAGTTATGTTTCTAGGCTTAAACTAACTAAAACCTCATGATTTAGGGTTTAAACGACGTATCTTAGGGGTTAAACAAAATAGGAAAACACCAAAAGACCCCTGACTTAACTATTGTCGGAGTGATCGACGGATTGGACTGACGGGCCGTCATTCAATTGATGGTCCATCGATTGGATCCGTAGGTCGAGTCTGCCCGACAGGGCTTCACTAAAACGAGCATAACCTTTTACTCGGATGTCGGAATTTAGTAAACTTGGTGGCGTTGGAAAGAGAATTCAATTATCTATCTAACCATAGGTCATGGGACACATAATTCATTTTTTGATAAGAGTTATGGCCATCTGAAGTTGACCCATCAACAATTTTCAGCTAACTGGCTGCTAATCCTCATCTACGGTCAGACCTATGGACCGTGGATCGATTGACGGTCCGAGATGGTCGACCGTAGTTTGTGTCAGAGGCTGGGTAAATGAGGTCTTGATCCACGGACATAGACCACGGACCATTGTCTGATCTACGGACCGTGGGTCTGTTCGTGAGTCGAGACTTAGCTGATTTTTCTGAGCTTTGCTGGGGAGGGATTGCAGTGATGAACCACGGACCACCAGAACGGGCCGTGGTATGACCTACGATCCGTGGATGGCAACCGTGGGTTGCACCTGTAACTTTTCAAAATCTGCATTTATGGCCTGATTCGAATACGAAGTGTTACACAGAGGGACTAGAGTGGACCCTGAAGAGGAAGTGTCTATGGATGAGCTCGCGGCCTGGCTAGTGGAGGTGAAAGGGGGAGCCTATGCATTTATGGTAGTGGGCGGTATGATTTTCTCATCAACTTGTATCTTCTACACATCATCAGCAAGATTAGCACCCAAGAGAGGTAGGTCAACATGTGGATCCCTCCGTGGTGCAGCCAGATTGGCGTTATCTCTAATAAAGCCAATGTCTACTATGTTAGTCGCCTCTAGCAGACTATCACAATGCCAAATCGGTACCCCAGCTGCCCTGCAAAGATGAAATATAAGACACGGAAAGGGCAAAGTAGTGGTGGTCTTGAAGGCCCTCTCATGAATCTTAGCAATAAAAATTCGGGCGAAGTCAAGCTCAAGTCCTGCCATAAGTACTGCCACCATCACGACCCTATCCCAAAACCACGTTGTCCGCCTGAGTAGAAGACAGTCTGGTATGCACAATGGTCCAAAAGAACTTCACAGTGAAGCTTAGAGTTGCCTTTCTTATAGGAAAAATAATATGGCACACTCATTTGGTACGCTCCCCCTCATCTGCAATGTGACTGGCCATCCACTGAAGCAATGTCTCTCTCTGCTCAACATCGCTCTAAAAGGCCCGCTCTGCACCACCCCCATCATGTAGTCATACTCCGCTGTATTGATCGGCAGACTGTGGGTTGGACTATAGATGAACTGGCAGATAGTGGTCTCGGAGATGTCAACCGAGAAGTTCCACACTAGAGTCGCCTGAAGTAAATGCTGAGCTACTGGCTTAGCCCGTTTAAAGATGGCATTTCGAATAGTGACGGTGTAAGAGACGAAGAACTCCCGAGTCATCTCCTCGCTGAACTTTCCTGGACTCCGTGCCATTCACTCACACATGTGCCTTTTGAACAACTCCTTAATAGCAGGTACCGTGTGAAGACTCCAAGTAAGGACCCGACACTCCTCATTAATAATGCGGGCCATCTTTCTATGTTCATTCAGAACCTTCTAGTTATCATATATTTGGTACTGGCCCTCGACGCACCACTTGTTCGACTATGTGGCATTAGGAATTGGCTCAACTCTGGGTGGTATAAGGTCATCAAAGGAAGAAGTGGGTCTCTGATATTGGAACCACGGATGTGCAGAACAGTCCGTCGATGGAACGATGGACCGTAGTCCACACCGTGGTTCACAACTTAGCAAAAATTTTATGCAGGGCTAGTAACGGGCCACGACCTACGGTCCGTAGGTGGACCTATGATCCGTTGGTGATGGCCATTGATCAGTGTTGTTCCAGGCATGAAGTTCAACTTTCATTTAACCATCAACTTCAACAATATATCAAACAAGCTAAGTCTACACATGCATTTCAACATATTTTTTGGTAGTTCATCATCTGTAGGGTTTCGATTACACACAATTCAACTTTTAACACAATCAAAACAACAAAACCCTAAGTCAAAACTTCTAACTAGACCTAGTAAAGCTATTTATTCGATTAAAATTACCTACACACTCACACACCATCATTCCAAGGGTATTATCTAACTTAGATTCAACTAATTATGCAAGCATTTTGAATTACCCAAGGTCAAGTTCAACGTTGTGACTTCAAGTTTAAACAATGAACGATTCAAAGTTTGGGAGAAATCGATTACCTTACAAGTAAACAACGTTGGTGAGTGTGTGATCAAGTACAAATGCTCCTAAAACAATGTGGACACCGAACCCGGACCTTAAAAGCTTGATGGAGAGGAAATGGAGATTTTTTTTGGGGGGGGGGGGGGGNGGGGTTATGGCAAAAATGAATGTGGAAGTGATTGGAATCAGTTTGGGAGTGATGGGGGGGAGTTTTTAATGGATGAATATGGGGTAATTGGGAGGTTTGTAACGGTTGGGAAAAAAATTGAAATGGGGAATGAATTTAAAATGAAAGGTTATATTTAATTGGGGTCCGGGTCGAGTCATCAAAAACCTTAACTTGGACCCACGAGACCCCGCCGACGGTCTGTGACGGTCCGTCGATGGGGACCGTGGTTCACTCCAAGACTTAGAATTATTTTGAATACATACCTGGGATCTACGGATGCCATCCACGGTCCGTGGTTGGATCGACAGACCGTCGATGGGATCCGTAGACCACTGCAACAACTTATTTTCTGTAGATTTTACTTTTCGCCCCTGTATACGTAGCAAATATTAGGACTTCCTTTTTATATTTTTTGGATACTTTTTAGACACGGACCCTATTCTATCTATATCTAGCCAACACTAAACATAAAAATTAATAAACACCTATCTGAAAACACTAAAATTTTAAGAAAAACTCATATATCGAAAAGAAACTCCTATAGTTGGCTAGAGTGTACATCTTGGGTTGCATTACCGGGCTGGGACAAAAAATACACCGAACCGGCCAAGTAAACTTAGTATGTGGGACAGGTGTTGATCGTGGGCTTTTCGATGCCGATTCCTTAGCGGGTCGGGGCTGGGGCACCTGGCACAGTTGACAAATTTATGTTAGATTCTTCAAAAAAATATCACATGGTGTGCTAAGAATTTAATGCAAAAGTATAGTGAGTTATGTTGCTTAAATTCTTTTAAAATATCATGGAATAATTTTTGAAGAACCTGACACAAACATGCCAACATTTAATTTTTGGAAGATCAAGCCAACTATTTCTCCATCTCCTTTGTTTAATTAATGAAGCATCAATAAAGCTTTCATATTAATAACCAATAAATATGAATAAAAGTGTATAAAACGCTTCACCTTTACCCCCCCCCCCCAAACACATTGGTTGCATAAGTTTAAGTACTAATATATCCATATAGTATCATTGTAACATCTCGCAAATTGAAATAACTAGGAAAGAGTTAAATGTTAGGGAAAGAATCATTTTTGGAAAGTATATGAAAGTCTGGAAAATTGTGAAGTATGTTAGTTGAGTTTTTGGTCAACTTCAAGTGGCCATAAATCCTAGCTCAGGATGATTTAAGTGTATTTCTATATATGGTTGGAAATCTCTTGGAATAACCTTTCCAAAGCCTCTGAGTTTGCGCGATTCTGAGTTTGTATGAGTGAGTTATACCCTTTGGAAGTTGAGTTGTTGAATAAGGAAAGTCTAATCCGGATTTTGGAAGGGTAATTTAGTCTTTTCCTTAACTAATTATTCTAGTTCGTTTTTAGGAGTTAATTGGGGTAAAATTAGATTTTAGTCAGTTTAGAAAAGTTGAAGTTTCACCCTAGGGCTTGGAGAAAAGAGGAGAAGGGAGAAGAGAAATCAAAATTCGTCAAGATCGTCGAGTTTAACTTGTGGATTTCGTCAAGGGTGATCCTTATGAGGTATGTGAGATCACATAGCGTTGGCTTAGTTTACCCACGCGCCAACCATGATTCAATTCAGCGAATTTAAGTCTTTGAAAGTTTAGAAATTGAGTTCTTTATGAACATTGTTGAAAGTTTCGTTTGAATTTCTTGTGGGCTGTGTTGTTGGAGTTTCTTGCGATTTGATTCTTGTTTCTGGGTGTAATTTTGGTTTGAATCTATCATATATTGAGGGTATAAATGATTCTAAGTATTTGGGGAAGGAACCATTGAAGTTTAGAGGGTTTAGAAATGAAAAATGGAGAAGATAAGTCGTCAAACACCTGGGGAAAGGGGTGGGGAGTCGCGCCAGCCAGCGCGCCCCAAAAAGGTTTCTGAAGTTTCACCCTCGGGGCACCGCACCAGCCAGCGCTACCCGGACCAGCCTCTGAATATCGAGGGCTAGCGCCCCGTGCCTTTCAGGGCGCCAGGGACGCCAGTTCTTCCCATTCGTTCCCCATCTTTTCGTACTTGTTCCTTAACAATGTACCTATGTTTCTTAGTTGATTTCAACACTCTTAGCTACATTTAAACATCATGAAATCATCCATAAACATGAGATCATGAACCTTGAATTCATAATCCAATTCACGGAAAGTTAGGATCAAAGTCAAGAGAAGTTAAAAGTCAAGTCTAGAAGTTAAGAAGCAAGTCAAGAGAAGTTTATAAAGTTTTTCTAAAGTCTTTCACAAACGTTTTAACTTTGCTTTAATACTTAAGTTTCAATTTAAGCAAAGAGTAAAGAGTTGAGTTCATTTCTCAAAAAGCTTTAAATGTTTTTCACATTTGAATAAGAAAAGGAAACACTGATTTCCAAGAGAGCTTTTAAACTAAAGTTTTGAGTAATTATATCAAACAAAAGAAAGAAGTTTTGATTTTAAATCACATGAGCTAAGTATATTTTGGGAGTAGTATTGAGTACCGATATGAAAATGCGAGTTCATATTAACTCAAGTCTCCATAAACTATATTGCCATCATGGGTAGTAAAAGATCATACTTTTTAGATGACTCCTTAACTTTTAGCATAGACTAGTGGATCCACTTAGTTAAGCGTTCTATATGACGGCAAAGTATAGGACAGTTCTGGCAGCATGAGCAAGACGTTATATCACCACTTAGGCTCATAGTGGTGGTTGTCGGTTAGAGAATCTTCCACAAAAACTATATTACTTTATTATATGAGTAAAGTTGAGTTTGTTGTTGCATTTTCTTTAACGAACTAAGTTGTTTTCTACTGTTTTACAAGCTTTCTATATATTGCATATGTTTATTGTTTTATATTGAGTTAAGTTATTCAGGGGTTGAGTAAAGCCAAGGTAAGTGTTCCTTTCAGATCCTTTTCAAGCTTAAGTTGTGTTTAGCATTCCAACTCGCATACTCGTACATTTAATGTACTGATGTCAGTCGGCCTACATCTTATTATGATGCAGACGCAGGTAACCAGGTTCAACATTCAGCGCCTCGTTGATCCAGTTGAGCACTCAGAGTTAGTTGGTGAGCCTCATTGCATTTCGGAGGACTCTTTTTATCATTTGCTTTCAATATTTCATTGTTAGGATGATCGGGGGTCTTGTCCCGACATCCCTCTTTGTTTTAGAGGCTTTATAGACAGTCAGACAGTTAATAGTTCAGTTGTCTTTACATTTTCATTTCATATGTTAAGACTTGAGTTGCCATTTTGGCCAAGTTGAATGTTGACTTTTAAACATTCTAAGTTATTTTATTAAACCATTGAGCAAGTGCATTTGATCATTGTAATAATGCTTAGAGTCTTCCGCTGAGTAAGTAAGCCAAGCCAAGGGTTCGATTGGGGGCAACAATGGTTCTCGAGTGCCAGCCACGTCCGGGGTGTAGGCTCGGGGTGTGACAATCCTCTAAATATTGTTCTTTTTACGGATTGGAATTCATGATTTGAAGTTTATGAGTCACTATAACAATCTAAAATTGATTTTTACAACAATAATTGGATTCACCATCAAATATTTATATACATTTTGTATATTTCTTACTATATACACAAAATTTGGACGCAAACTACTCCTTTGTTTGAACCCGTAATCGACCTTCTAGATCCACCTTGTTTCTTTTAACTTTTAGATTAATTCATTCAATTTTTTGTGCTTTTCCCCGATTAAACATGTGTTCTTGTACACAGATAGATAGGGAGGAAGTAAACATAAGTGAGTTAGAAATGCTTGAAAGAACAGTCTGGTGCACTAAGCTCTTACTATATGCAGGATATGGAGAAGGGTCGGACCATATATAAAAAAATTATTAACATAATAATAGCTACATTTTTACAAAAGGTTATTTCATCTGTAAATACTAATGTCTGTTTTCTCTTTAATGGACTTTATGTAGCTCGAATCACTATAGAAAATCGCTAATCTTCAAACAAAATTCTCAATAGAATCCATCAAAATTTAGTCGTTGGTTATATCTTCTGACAAAAAATCAAGGAGCCAATTCCCAATTAAGCATCCATTGGAAAATAACATTTTTTGGATCAGTTTAGTGAATATCAAATATCAAATAATTATGGGTGATTTCTCTGGCTTGTATTAATGACACAAGGGCACTCATATGCTCCTCATGAGTGCACTGTTAATTATTTTCTAGTTTCTGTCAGTTTCTCAAGATAGATATACATTTATACATATGATTTTTTTTTAAATTGACAAGTGCATGTGCACTTCTACTTAAAGGTGTGGGTCCGCCTTTGATCGTAAATACTAATTCACACATGGTGTTTATATCAAATTAATAAATATATGTATTATGTGTTCACACATATATCTTTTTCAATTAACCACAACAACGTATACAAATTATTACCTTGTTAAATCACTTAATTATGCTAAAGTAGTGTAATTTTATATAAACGTCTGATACAAATAAATTTAATAATATGTTACTGTCTAGTTGTATTGATTGAAATCTCCCACACAATTATTGTGAGTTTAATTCTCATTATTCCCCTTCCTCCTTTCTAATCCTTCAATGTAATACTAACAAACTTAATTATTTTCTTGATCCCTTAATGTAATATGAAAAATTCAAAATTTATTTCTTTTATGAAAAAAGATATATGAATCGATAATTATCTTTCAGCTAAGCTAGCCTTCTTCATTTCTCAAGACCAACAAGGAATAATACATGAATATTCACCTGTTCTAATAACTTATAGTTGCAAAAGAATTTTATAATAACAATAATAATAATATACTCAATATAATTCTACAAATAATAAATTGATTTATGTCTAGAAAAATATATTAAAAAAAGAGAGTAAAAAG
This sequence comes from Solanum stenotomum, assembly GCF_019186545.1. NCBI lineage: Eukaryota > Viridiplantae > Streptophyta > Magnoliopsida > Solanales > Solanaceae > Solanum > Solanum stenotomum. Next base: position 62,954,168 of record NC_064285.1, read on the forward strand.
ACATTTAAAATGCGCTTCTACCTTTATTATTGATCCAACTAACAAGGATTGAAAAAAATTATATTGTTTTAAGTGCACACATGCAACACCAAGTTAGATTCAAGTCATTTTCCTCCTTAGCTCCTCATGTGCTAACATTCATGCATCTAAGTTATAATATTACCAAACATATTATGCTTTTTGGTCCTTAGTTGATACCAAAATTCATTTTTTTTTATTCATAATATTCATAAAGTGTGTTTTGTATATCAATAAAGATTACGGAGGAGTGATGCGATTTTTCAAAAATTTTAATGAGAGATTTTGGTTCGAGTCTTGCACGTATGTAATAATTTTTATTACGGAGTGCTTTATTTTCAATGTAGAATTTTTTGACATGGATCTGAATTTAGACAAATATTTAATCATAAATTAAGACATAAATGTATATAGGTGGATAAGAGGAAGTTGCGCGGAGTACCTATCGCCTCCAACCCTTAAGAGGTTGTGGGTTCGAATCACCAAGTGAGCAAAAAGATGAGAGATCTTAGAAAGGGGCAAACAAAATGTATATGAGCGGTTGATTAAGATCAGTAGCCTAAAGTCAACTTTAATAGAAGACCTTATTTTTTCAGTTCAATATGTTTGTTTTAAAAGAATTAAACTATATAAATATGTTATAAGTAAAAAATGAACCTCATCATCAACTAGACAAAAAAAATCTAAATAAGTCTAAATACCCTTGAACTACTAAAAATTGTATAAAACTACCATTCATTCACCTATTGGCATCCAAATATCCCCGTCATCCACCTACTGTCTCTCAAGTACCCTTGTCATCCATTTATAACGGATTATCATTTAAATAATTTTTAAAAATATGTGTCGATAATCTATTGTTACAATTTAATTACTTAAATTAATTTATAAACCCACCCATTACTGATTGTACCAGACCCATATTAACTACACCAGACCCAAATTAACTGTACCACCCCCAATTGCAACCGATTAAAACAAAGACACCCTTCATTCCCAACATTTTACTTCATTTTCCAACCATCTTCCCCAATATATTAGCACATAATCTCGAAAAACACTACCTAAACTCACACATGTATCACCATATAAAACACCAAAATAATCGTAATTTTTAATGGTAATAAATGAGTGTATTTAGGTAGTGTTTTTTTTTAGATTGTAGGCGAATATATTTGGGAAGGAGGTTTGAATAAATATTGAGAATGAAATGTGTTTTTGTTTTAATTAGTGGGATAAATGTAATTTTAGGCGAATGTAGTTAATTTGGGTCGAATGTAGTTAATTTTTAACAGGTATAATTAGTAACGGGTGAGTTTGTAAATTCATTTAAGTAATAAAATTGTAATCAATAGATGATCACCATGTATTTAAAAAAATTAATCAAATTATTTAAATTATAATCCGTTATAAAAGTGGTCAATATTGGACTCAAATGTGGATGACAGAGGTATTTGAGAGTCAATAGGTGGATGACAGAAATATTTGGGAACCAATAGGTGGATGAATGGTAGTTTTGTACCATTTCCAATAGTTTGAGGGTATTTTAGGCTCTTTTCCGATATCATTAAGATGTATTTTCGTGTGAATAATTTTCACCATCACTTTATCCACAACCACCGACCATCACTAATAACCACCTCTGTTTATCACAACAACAATTGTTGTGGCCAATCATCAATCACCACTACCAGCTATCTTTGTCATCACAACCACTATTGACGACCTTTATCATTGTCAATTATTACTGTCACTCTGTCAGCCACTACAACATTTATCACCTCCATTGTTACAATTATATTCATGGTCATCACTATAAGTGTCACCACCTCTGCCATCACTATATATTGCAACCAATCCCTACTAAGTACTTCCAACTATCACCTTAATCACGACTAACACCATCACCAACTACCACCAACATCATTGTTATTCATCGCACATTCTTCAGACAACACTTATACTAACACTATCAACTTCTAACATCAATCAATTTCACCATCACAATCTCCGCCGTCACTATCATGTCAGTCATTACAACACCAAACATCTCCACCATCACAATCAACATGCACCAACTATCATCAATCACTACAAACATTTCAACAACCACCACCAAATACTAGCAATAGCTAGCCAACTCCACCTCACAACCACCACCAATAATACCCACTGTTACTATCGCGTCAATCACTATTATACCAATCACCTCCATCAACATGATTGTTACTATCCATTAATATTTTTTTATCAAATAATAATTTTATTATATTAAATTTTATATTTTTTAAAATAAAAATAATTATTTTTTATTTAAGTTATATATATTTAATCATTTGATATTCGATATTAAGAGATAAACATAATCCAGATAATTAGGAGCATCAAATGGGAAATGGAGAAAAACTATTGTATGAAAGGGAGACTCACTGACACAGTCTTTTTTCCACACTTGGATACCTCAAAATTTCCAAGGGGACCTTTTTCTCTGTCACATTGTGACACATACCTAAATGCTTATAGCTACAAACAACCTACAAAGGCTACAGTGTTGTGTAGTGCCATAAATACATGGCATGAATTATATAATATAGTATTTTATTAATACTACAACAAAGTAGGAATAATAAATTATACCAGTAGTACTATTACTAATAAAGACTAAAACAGTAGTTTCCCTAGATTGAGCTAACAGTTCAGCAATCTATCACTTTCTATAATCTTCCTTCAAATCTTTTGAGGGTCCCTCTTTCTTTCTTTACTGCTTTGAATACTTGAACAGAGTCTCACTGAAAGAAAAAAAAAGATCTGTACCAAAAAAGCTGCTTGATTTACTGTGCTTTTTTCTTTTAGGGTTTCAAGATTTTACTTGGGAACTTGAAGATCTGTTTTTGTTTTGATGTAATTAGTTGGTTCTGTAGTTTCTTTGGAGAAAAGGGTGATTTGGGTTTTTTCTTGATTTTTTCAGTGATCTAGGACAAGTATGAAGGAGCTGACATTGGTGGTGTTAAGTTGTGGAAGTGGGGTTGGATGAGAAATATGTTTGCCTGCTTCTTGGCTTTTGCTTAGGGTGAGGGTGGGGGTGGGGGGGCTAGACTAGTGCCAAAGTTTTCATCTTTGGCTTTCTTTTTGCTCTTTTATACATATTTGGGGCTTTTCCTTTTTAACTTTTTTTTTGAGTTAGTTGATTTGAGGGAATGAAGGTGTCTACTTCTGGCTTCAATTCTCAGCCTGAGGAAGGTGTGTTTTGTTTCTGTCTTATTTATTTTTGTCATTTTTTGTTTATTGAGCTTGAATTGAAGTATTCTTTGTAATGTATGTATGATGAGTAATTTTTTTCCTTTATTAAAACTTGGGAGTAAACTTTTTTTGATGTTTGATTATAGCAGCAGGGGAGAAGAAATGCCTGAATTCAGAGCTGTGGCATGCTTGTGCAGGGCCACTGGTCTCTCTACCACATGTAGGAACCAGAGTAGTGTATTTTCCTCAAGGGCATAGTGAGCAGGTTAGTAGTAGAACTTATATTTTTATGAAAGGGGGATAGAGGAAGGGAAAATGGAACCAACTGATTCGTATTCCCCGCGTAGAACTTAGTTTATGCCATAAACTCATTAAGTTAATTAAAGCATAGGTCTTTGACATGGTTGGTAGTAAATTCTTATGTTCTGGTTCTTCATGGTGATGCTCCATTTGAACTTTAAACTTCTTTTTTTCCTTTCATTTAATGGTGGGCTATGGGTATAAATAACCTTCAAGATTTAACCTGTGCCTCATGAGGTATGCTACTATTTTTGCACTTCCAGGCATGTTGTGCTTATGTTTTTCTGTCCATACGTGTCGGAAATAGGTATAGGACAGAAATCTTTCTTTCCAACTCTGGAGAACTAAGTAATTCCAGTGGCGATATTAATCTTGGTGAACAGAGCTGAGAAAAAAACATTATATAGTTGTTGATATAGTTCTTTTTTATTAATTTGTGAGATTCTTTCGTTAAGCTATTTCCTAGATTTGATCTTTCTCTTGATATAAGTCTGCATTATTTGGAAATTAAGATGTTGTTTGGCTAATTTTCGATGCAACAAAGAATAGAATGATCCATTGGATTCCTAGAATTTCTCTTATTTATTGGTGAAATGACGTTAGTTGCAATATTTTGTACTGAATTTTTTTAGTTTTGTATAGCTTGTAGACTAGTGGTTGGCACCTTTAATCTTTATGAGTCTTACAGGTTGCTGCATCCACAAACAAGGAAATAAATGGTCATATCCCTAACTATCCTGGATTACCGCCTCAACTTATTTGTCAGCTTCACAATGTGACCATGGATGTAAGTTTGACCCTATACATTCTCTTTGTTGTGACAATCATATGTTTTGGAGTGTTACCAGTGGGTAGAGACTGAAGAATTTCTAAATTACAGGCAGATGTCGAGACTGATGAAGTATATGCTCAAATGACTTTGCAGCCACTAACTCCAGTATGTTACATTCATCAATTCATTCGTTTTGTTTCGAAATTATTTGTAAGTGTTAATTGACTATTTCTCCATAGCAAGAGCAAAAAGACGTGTGCCTTCTACCGGCTGAACTTGGGACCCTGAGTAAACAACCAAATAACTATTTCTGCAAAACATTGACTGCAAGCGATACCAGTACCCATGGTGGATTCTCTGTCCCTCGACGTGCTGCAGAAAAAGTTTTCCCTCCTCTTGTAGGTCCATCAGTTGCACTCATCAGCATCTTTTTCCTTTTTCTTTTTGCTTGAGGTGTTTCATGAGCATTTGGTTTTTCAATATCCTGCTAGTGGGTGTTTGACTGACTTTAATTTTATCTTTCTTTTGCAGGATTACTCGCAACAGCCTCCTGTGCAAGAGTTGATTGGTAAAGATCTTCATGGAAATGAATGGAAGTTCCGGCATATATTTCGCGGTGAGTTTCTGTTCAGAGAGTTGATAGAGTAGTATTACAGCGAAAGACTTTGTTACAATGTTGTCATGGTGGTTGGTACCTTGATTTAAATTGGCTATCTTGAAAGTTCTTAGGGATTTTATATACTCTGCATTATTGTATGAAGTTTGAATTCACTACATTGTGGCGGGAAGTTTATGATGCAACCAATATACTTGCTGACTTCTGATTCTTTCTAAAAACAAATTCTGAATGCCTTGTGTTACCATTCGAAAAACAAAAACAAATTCTGAATGCCAATTCCCAGCTATAAAACTGATCTTACTGTGATAAATGCAATGACTACACCAATGGGTGAGTGCCCCAGTTCCCTGGCCGAATAGACCTTCTGCAGAGTGAACTAGTGACTATATAATACCTTGTACTGGCGGTTAAAACTCTGTTAACCTTTTTATATTTTAGAACTGAGAAGCTTCACTCTTTTCATTTAGCTTCTAAAGCACTGAAGATGACATAAAGAAAAAGTTGAAAATTGAGAATTCTTGTTTATCTCTTAAATTAAATGAAGAACCTAGTGCAGTAGTGTATGAATGTTTTGACTTAGGTTCTGTTGTCTCTTTCCTCTGACGTGGATTCATTATGGATGCAATCTGATCTTTTTCCTAGTTATTATCCTTTTATTGTAAGGCAAGAGGTTCTGGATTCTAGTGTTGAAAATTTCTGATTGCAGTGCTATGATTTATGAAATTGGACACTAATGATCTAATTCCTCGTACTTAGGCCAACCAAAGAGGCATCTCCTGACGACAGGATGGAGTGTGTTTGTAAGTGCGAAGAGACTTGTTGCAGGCGACTCAGTTATCTTTATCTGGTAGATAAATATTATCCTAGCTATTGCAGTTCCTTTAGAAGTTTCTGTAAACCATTTAAGACTCACAGTTGATGTGTATATGTGTTTATAAATTGTATGTATCTGAGCTGCAGATGCGATATGACTGTTCTGTTGCTTGTCTTGCATATCCAATAAGGAGGCTGCCAATTAAATGGATTTGTTATTTGTCTTTCCTTAAAAGGTGCACATTGAGTAGGTGGTTCTGTGGGGTCTGTTACATTTGCCTATGGTCTTTCCTTCTCTGATAGAATGCACAAACATTTGAAATCTCCACGTTTGTGTTGTATACTTGGGAAAGTTAAATATTTACTGCTCGAAAATTTTACAGCCAAGTATAATATATTAAGTTCATGAAGTTTAGGACTATTTAACAATTTTTACCTGTCAGCATGCAGTATATATTGGGTGATGGGTGCTGATGTACTTCTTGGGTCATTTTGCAATTAAAAAACTCTCTTGTTTCACCCTCTCAATTTTTTAGATCAATTTTTTCTACCTTCACGAATGTAGGGGTAAGGTCTGTGTACACAGCAAACCCCACTTGTGAGATTACACTGGATATATTGTTATTGTTGTAATTTTATCTGGCTAAATTCTGTCATCTCCCATCAGGAATGAAAATAATCAATTGCTTTTGGGGATACGACGTGCCAATCGTCCGCAAACTGTTTTACCTTCCTCGGTATTGTCAAGTGATAGCATGCACATTGGTCTTCTAGCTGCAGCAGCTCACGCAACTGCAACAAATAGCCGGTTTACAATATTTTTCAATCCAAGGTAAAGGTTGCGTTTCTGGTTAACTAATGGACTTAAGTTCACATTTGACATTTTAGCTTTGCAATTTCAGGGCTTGTCCATCAGAGTTTGTCATACCTCTCGCCAAGTATGCTAAAGCAGTGTATCATACACGAGTTTCTGTTGGCATGAGGTTCCGAATGCTATTTGAAACAGAAGAATCGAGCATCCGTAGGTAGGTATAATCTTCTAGAATTGTTTTGCAAGTATTCCAAATTACAAGGTCAGTTGGAGAATCAAATCTTTTATTGATAAAGAGGGACATTATATTGAAATGGGAGGGGGTGGACCAGGGGCTAGTACCAATTTCTCATTGAGTTTGGTGTGAAAATATTTCAAGGGATCTTTGAAAATTAAGCCAATTTTGTCTAAAAATGTTCTTGTTAAAATAAGGGAAAATTAGGAGTAGGAGATCATAATTTGGAGGGAGCTGCTGCCTAAATCTCTCCTCCTCAAAAACGTTGTGGGGAACTTATCTTGTTTGAAAGAAATGGAAATGCTTATTGCTAAATAAGTTTCAATCTAGGACGATATGAATTTCAGAGTTGTTTATGATTCAGTTTTTTCTGCCTTCTATTTTTGCCACAGTTCGTGATAATTTCCTAAGAGAAAGAAGATAACTGTCTTTTCTGTTTGTTATCCCCTTTTTCTCTCTAATTGATACAAATAGTTTAATCATGTGAATATATTTGGTCTCAGGTATATGGGCACAATTACTGGCATTGGTGATCTAGATCCTGCTCGTTGGCCAAATTCTCATTGGCAGTCTGTAAAGGTTAGTTCATAGCAGGTGGTCATTTAGTATTAAATAATAGGGATAAGGGTCTAAAAAATACCCTAACTTTGGTCGGATTTGCTGTTGCGATACTAAACTTTCATAAGGACCTATTACCTCCCTAGGCTATTTAATACCGTATTTTTTACCCCCTAAACTATTTAATAGTGTATTTTAAAGGTATATATGTGCCCACGTGGACACATTACTATTTATAATTTTGCATTATTTTTTATGTCCACGTGGACAAATATATATGTTTAAAATACGGTATTAAATAGTTTAGGGAGGTAATAGGTCCTCATGAAAGTTTAGTATCGCAACAGTAAATCCGACCAAAGTTGGGATATTTTTTAGACCCTTATCCCTAAATAATACATTGAAACTATGGCTACTTAAATCCTTTTAATACTTGTGGATTTCTCAAGTGCATGATGTCCATTTTGGTTTAGAATTTCATCGTCGACCCTCTTAATATGCAGGTTGGATGGGATGAATCAACTGCAGGGGAGAGGCAGCCTAGAGTTTCACTGTGGGAAATTGAACCTCTGACAACCTTTCCAATGTATCCATCTCCTTTCTCCCTTAGGTTGAAGCGGCCATGGCCACCTGGACTACCTTCATTTCCTGGTCTGATATATTTTTGCTGTTGTTACCGGGGATATCTGTATTCATCAATTTGATTCAGTTCTAATTTTAACTGTTCACTATCTTCTCATCCATTCAGGTCTATCAAATGGTGATATGACTATGAGTTCTCAACTTCCATGGCTGCACGGGGGCATGGGTGATCAGGGGATACAATCACTTAATTTCCAGGGATTTGGTGTTACTCCATTTGTGCAGCCAAGGTTTGATGCTTCTATGCTAGGTTTGCAGCCTGACATTTTGCAAGCAATGGCAACATTAGATTCTTCTAAGCTTGCAAATCAGCCACTTATGCAGTTCCAACATATCCCTAGTGGTTCAGCATCTTCGATTCAGAATCAGCTTTTGCATCCATCCAATTTGCAACATACTTTCCTCCAAGGCCTCCCGGAAAACCAACTAATATCTCAGGCACAGATGCTACAGCAGCAATTGCAGTGCCACCAATCTTATAATGCTCAGCAGCAACAGTTGCAGCGCCAGCAATTGTATCATGATCAACAACTTCAGGAACCCCATCAAGTACACTTGCAGCGTCAAGATCAGCAGCAAACCAAGGCTCAATTGTGTTCAGCTACTCGGTCACAGCTATCTCATTTACAGGTCTTAGGTTCAACAGGTTCTCAACAAACATTTTCTGATTTAGTTGGTAATCATATTAATACATCTAACAACAGATCCACCATGCAAAGTCTCCTGAGTTCAGTTTCCCGTAATGAAGCATCCACTTTCCTGAACATGCCTGAAACCAACTCTCTAGTGTCTCCTTCCTCATCATCAAAGCGAATTGCTCTAGAATCTCAGATCCCTTCACAAGCTCCATACATAGTGACACAGGCTGAAGTTTTGACGGTGCCTAATACTAAGGTCTCAGATTTTTCCACTTTGTTTTCACCAAATCCTGGCAGACAAGTTTTGGATTATCAAGCTGTAGCAGTTAGCCAAAACAATGCGCTATTTGGAGTTAATGGTATGTCAAACCTGAAGGGTAACAGTCCGGAGAACAGATCTTTACCTGTGCCTTATGCTACCTCTGCCTTCACAAGTACAGTAGGTAGCGAGTATCCCGTTAATTCAGACATGACGACTTCAAGTTGTGTAGATGAATCAGGTGTCTTGCAGTCCTCAGAAAATGTGGATCAAGCAAACTCACTTACAGAAACCTTTGTTAAGGTGAGTGTAAAATTTACTGGGAAAAATATGGCATTTTTTATTTACTGATGATTTAATGGCACATCTTTTTATATTAAAAAAATGTCTAGAAGTTGGGAATATTTGCCAATAATTTCTTGATTCACGTTTCTTGGTTCTGGCAGGTTTACAAATCAGAGTCCTTTGGACGATCACTGGATATCTCCAAATTTAGCAGCTATAATGAGCTGCGAAGTGAGCTTGCTCGCATGTTTGGCCTTGAAGGCCTGTTGGAGGATCCTGAGAGATCAGGCTGGCAGCTTGTATTCGTTGACCGTGAGAATGATGTTCTCCTCCTTGGTGATGACCCTTGGCAGTAAGTATCCAACCACTTGTTTTCTGTGGCAGGCTTGCTCCTACCACTAACATTTTTTGTGTGCGTTGGAGAGGGGGCAGGGTGGTTCTGTGTAGATATCACTTAAGTCAAATTATTGTCCTCGCCAATAGTTCGATATGTGAGGTTTTTGGGATAGTCTTCTGATGTTTTCTTACAGCCTACGAAAAATCAGTTTGGATTGGACCACCTCTAAAATGACTCAGAGGAAAAAGCTACATAGGCAGGTGACATCTCCAGTAACTTTGTCTACGGAGAGACTCGTAGTCGCTTCCTCTTTGGTTTACACTTTTGAACTTCCACAGATTATTAGTTTCTGCTCCTCTTTAGACATTATGAGCAGCTTTTGGTCAAGTGGAAACCGATCGTAGTTTCCACTTGAAATACTACCGATTGCATTGATCAGCTACTTAAAGATATCAACTCTATCGTTTTATATCATCATATTTCCCACTTACACATTTTCAAGTATGCTTATTTTACTGTATACACCAACAATGTAGATTTGTTTTTGAACCGTTACTCTGTCAATGCTATTGCGTATTTGTTAAACCTTTTAGTTATCACATTTTTAACTAATCTCTGTCTTGCTGCAGTGAGTTTGTGAACAGTGTTTGGTACATCAAGATACTCTCTCCACTTGAAGTGCAGCAGATGGGCAAAGAGGGCCTCGACCTACCAAGTGCTGGCAAAACGCAGAGGATCACTAGCAATGGCAATGGCTGCGATGACTTCATGAACCGGAACCACTCGTGTAATATTATGAACGGAATCCCCTTGGGGTCACTTGACTACTAATTTATGTTGCTTGGACACTCAAAATGTTATTGCACCTGTGTTGGATCCTTTGAAAATGCACTACTTTTGGAGGAGGATACGACACACACTCGTTGGCAATTTTGACGAGTTTGAGCAACATAAACTACTAATGAACAAGAACAACTAAGTGATCCCTAAGGTAAATGTACCATGTAGCTGCTAATATCAGCAATTCTTTGTACCTTGTTCTATCAATGTTATTTTGTCATGTATCTCTTCTACCTAAAAAGTAATGGGGTCAAGTCTCATTTGAACCTTGTACACCAGATAGTTTTCAATGTAAATTATTTAATGTTTATTGTTGTTATTTCTGTGGAACTACCTCAAGAGACATCTGTACAAATAGTGTTACTAGCTGAAGCAATGTTTTTTCTACCTGTTGTAATTAAGAATAGACTGATTATTTACAACCTATTGTGCTCAAATTCTAAGACTGGTGAACTTTAATTTGTAAGTGCATGATAACATATCGCTCGGTCTTAATTTGTTTGTCTTACTTTTTTGTCTTCAGTCCGCTTAAAAAAAGAAAGTCTCATTATTTTTTTTTGACAACTCTTTAGTTTAAGACTACCAAGATTAAAAAACATCTTGGATAATACATACACTTTAATTTGACCTCAACTAACAACTAAACACTTTAACTTTGAGTATACACATTTAGAAACCTCAACTTGTGTCCATTGTGTTAGTTGAACACTCTAATTTATGAACTAATCATCTATATACCTCTTAAAATTATGTGTCACGTTATTGTTGGGTGTCTACGAGACACAAGGAGACGAGTTTAATTGTTTAATTGCCCGTTGTGACTAAGATGAGATGTCCAAATGTGCACTTTTAAAGTAAGTGCTTACTTGTCAGTTGAAGCCAAGTTTGAGTGAGTCTATGTGTTATGCCTATATTCTACATTTCTTTAGTTTAAGACCATGAGATTAGAAAAATCTTTTTTATTTTCTTAAATTATTTCATGTCAAATCAAAATCAGATAAACAAATTGGAACATAGAGAGTATACTATAATTGTTGAGAGATTTAAACTTTATATACTGACAATTATTTGTACTAATAAACTAATATTGTACAAAACTCTAAGTTTTACTTTGCTAGAATTGGCCAAATACTAAAAACTAGGTGGAAAACCAGCCTAGGAGCAGATCCACAATGTAAGCGGTAGGTTCAACGGAACTCAGTAGCTTTGATGTTGACCCTTTAATCTTTTATAAATTTTACTAAATATGTATAAATATTAAATTTTGAATCTAGTTATTAGCACTTGAGGTCACTAGAACAAAATTCCGAATTCATAAAGTTCAAATCTTGGATCCATTCCAAAACAATTCAGTTGCTACCTAACTTTTTCACCACTCAGTGATAACCACACCTAAGCTTCTTACTGATCTACAAAGCTACATAAACACTTAAGTCTAAACAAGGACTGGTAGTTGGACCTGTTCTGTTTACCTCATTGAATTTTGTACAAACATATTAACATCTACTCACATTTTGTTCCTCTCAATGCATATAAGGTTGCATTGTTGTTAAGGGACAAAAGATAGTGAGAAAAAGAACAATGGAGAACCAACATCCATTGCTACCTAGTATACTTCACTCAACAGCTAAGTTATCAGACATATCATCGGACGAAATCGAAGAGTTCTTGGAACACAAGAATGTGTCTTTCAAGGTGTATCTCAAGTTGTTTGCTTGGGAATCAAGGCTACTTTGGCTTCTTTCTGGGGCTGTTATTATAGTCTTGATTTTTAACTATATGCTTGGCTTTGTCACACTTATGTTTGTTGGACATTTAGGTTCATTGGAGTTAGCTGGTGCTTCCATTGCTAGTGTGGGAATTCAAGGCCTTGCTTATGGTGTTATGGTATGAATTTAAGTTATATATACTAACAGTGTAACGATTTTTACGAGTTTACCAATTAATACTTATCATAGGGATTTACTTATAATTACCTTATAAGTGATCTGATTTTGTTGATATAAGGGTCATCCTAGTGCATGAAGCATCCTGCATTCACATAGGATCTAGGGAAGGGAAACACCTCAAGGGGTTGTGATGTTTTACATTGTCAATGATAGAACTTAAACTCATAAAAAGTTATTAAGATTGTTAAAGAGTTTCATATAAGTATTGATGATGCACTCGTTATTTCAAATCTTGGATTCGTCTGTATCATATCACTTTGAACTTTTCTTGACAACAGTTGGGCATGGCAAGTGCTGTTGAGACAGTTTGTGGACAAGCATATGGAGCAAAAAGATATGCAGTTATGGGAGTGATATGCCAAAGAGCAATTTTACTTCACCTAGGAGCAGCTTTTCTCCTCTCATTTCCTTACTGGTTCTCAGGGCCATTGCTTAAAGCAATAGGACAATCAGAGACCATATCTGAGCAAGGGGAATTATTCGCCCGCGGATTGATCCTTCAGCTATATGCATTAGCTATAAGTTGTCCAATGCAGAGGTTTCTGCAGGCTCAGAACATTGTTAACCCTATGGCTTATATCGCGGTTTCTGTGTTCATTGTGCATGTTGTGATCACTTGGCTGGTGGTTGATGTCTTGGAATATGGTCTATTCGGAGCTGCAATGGCACAGAGCTTCTCGTGGTGGCTGTTGGTCATCACTCAAGGTCTTTACGTCGTTTTTAGTCCTTGGTGTAAAGAGACTTGGACTGGTTTCTCCATGAATGCTTTCAATAGCATTTGGCCTTACTTCAAGCTAACTGTTGCCTCTGCTGTCATGTTATGGTAATTGGTTCATATCTCACAAACTCCCTTGACCCGGCCCATTTTCCTGTTTAAGTCGACCCTTAACCGGCCTGGCCCACCTGATGCATTTACCAATCCACTTCCTTTAAAAAAGAGGCCCAGACCGGATCCGGCTTGGGGGACTGCTTAGTGATCCATGGACAGCCCAACCCAGCCCAGCCCGGTCACCCGCCACTATCAATCAACAAATATCCCACAAACATACACTTGCATTTGCCAAAAATCTCTTCCCTCTAAACTACACCTAACAAGGGTCGGGGTCGATCCACAATCCGGCCCATTTAACCATTTTCGACATACCCCTTAATTGGCCCGGCACACCTCATGCATTAACCTATCCAATCCCTCTATATAATGGCATGGGCCAGTTTTGCGTATGTGACCTGTTAAGTAGACCAGGCCCGAGACCGTTTAGTGTCCCACAGCCACCCGGCCCAAAATCGGACAGCAGCCCGGCCCGTCTAGTTAAACTAAAAAAATCCCAATGATCAGCTGCTACTATCAACAAATATGCCCATAAACTAACACTGACTTTTGTAAAAATTAAGTTCTAAGTAATAATTCTTGATCTTTTTCCTTCTGAAATGTAGCTTGGAGATATGGTACTTCCAAGGCCTAGTGCTTGTATCAGGGCTACTTCCCTATGCTACAGTCTCACTGGACTCCATCTCTGTTTGGTAATGTAAAGAAAGATAAAAACCTCCTTTCTTTCTCTGTTACCATAAATGACTTTTTTCAGATGATACTCACAACTTTTAGTGACAATAACAGCATGAATTACTGGAACTGGGATATGCAATTTATGTTGGGACTAGCAGCTGCAGCCAGGTACTTATACATCAGAAGGCCAACTTTCTTGATAAGCGATCGGAGTATGTATAATATATGTGTATATCGGTTAGGAAAAGTAAACAGTGAATCCGACTGGCTATTTGTGTAAACATCCCATAATAGTTTGCTAGTTGCACATGAGGAATCAGTTCATTTCAGAGCTAATAGAGACATTATTGTATCAATATTAACATATTGATTGCTGAGAGTCTATCAAAAACAACCTCTCTACCTGCATACATCCTACCCTCTCTAGACCCTACTTGTGGAATTACACTAGGTATATTGTTGTTGTTGTTAACGTATTGATTAATTCACGTACCTGCAGTGTTCGAGTTAGTAATGAGCTTGGAGCAGGACATCCGAGGGTAGCTAAAATGTCGGTTATTGTAGTGAACATGACAAGCATCATGTTCAGTACAATTATCTGCATTATTGTGCTGATATTCAGAGTTGGATTCAGTAAACTCTTTACAAGTGACTCTGAAGTCATTGAAGCTGTTTCTCATTTGACTCCATTACTTGCCATTTCTGTTTGGTTGAATGGCATTCAGCCTATTCTCTCTGGTAAACAAGTCCTTAACATGTTGGCTTTTCGTAGAACTGTTTCGTTCTAGAGTTTAAGTTCTATGCACTGACAACGAAAAGAATATAGTACTTAAAAGACAGTTACATATAATCTTTATAATTACGGTCAAACCTCTTTATAACAACGCCGTTTGTTCAACTTAGCCGTTATACTGAAATATTGTTATAAAAGATGACTGTTATAGAAAGGTTTGACTGTATAGTGATAAGATAACTTGAAACATGTTAAGCTATTCTAATACTACACGAAATATTTACACTGTCGGTGTATATAACTTAAATCGTTTATCAAATTCTTAAATTTTTCTTGAACCTAATTGCTTGCAAAGTTTAGGTGTGGCTGTTGGAAGTGGATGGCAAGCTGTGGTAGCATATGTCAATCTAGCTACTTACTATTGTATTGGTCTCCCAATTGGATGTATTCTTGGCTTCAAAACAAGTTTGCAAGCAGCAGTATGTTTTTTTTTCTATCCTCTTAACATAATTGGATATCCAGACGCGCAAGTCGATCCGAACACCATAATTATCAAAAACACAAAAAAACTACGCCTCAATTTCAAACAAGTCGGAGGCCAACACACAAAGAAAATGAGTGGTTTTTTCCCTTCTTTTTGACAGGGAATATGGTGGGGGATGATTGTTGGAGTTGTCTTGCAAACATTCAGCTTGTTTATTTTAACAGCCAGAACAAACTGGAATACTGAGGTAACTTAGTAGCTGCTCCATTTTTGTTACTACATTCTACGTTTATAAGTCGTAAGTTATATTCAAGCACAGACAAAGGTGGATCTAGAGTGGGTTCAATGAGTTTAGACAACAAACTCACTCACTACAAATCTTAGATTCGCCTCTATACTTTAGTATGCATGCTTCAAATGATTCTTCTTCCAAACCATGTTAGAATTTATTTCATTGTTCCTAGATCGATATAAAAACAAACCATGTTAGAATTTATGGAGTAACGGAACAGAAGAAAGTGGACATACATAATACTAGAAGCGGATTCAGAATTTTAAGTATAAAAGGGTTCCTATAGAGACCTCAACTCCTCAAAAACTCATATTCAAAAACATTTATAGATATTTAGTGATTCTCTTCACATGTATACTCAGGATCTGAACAAAAGCTATTGAATTTTCGTAAATCCATATGTTTGTACTCTAGATCCGCCTCTACTTGTAACGTACTTAAAACTCTCAACTTGTATATTGCAGGTTGCAAAAGCTGCTGATCGTTTGAAGGAAGCTGGAAATAGAGTAAATGAAGATCTTGTAGACAGGCCTTGAAGAGAGTAACGAAGATGTAACAGAAGTGAAGAAGCCACGATAAAGCATTCTAAACAAAATAATACTATAATCGAAGTACAAGAAATAACATATAGTTACAGAAATCGAACAACAAGAAACTACTTACGACTACTAGCATGAAAGGATAACTGAGATAACTCTCAACTACCTTCTAACCATAATCCTTGTACTTCCCTGGCTTCCTATCTATGAAAAATTCTTTAAAAGGCAAAAGAATAGCAAGCATTTCTAGTATTTGGTAGTTAAAAGGACACTAGAAGATCAACAAATCATACAGCTATGTGTTTTGTGTTGAGAAATGATTAGTGATGCATCTGCCAAAATAAAAAGAAAACAAAATACTCATCATTACGCGAAAATAAGGTAATTTATCAGATAATTTTTCTTAAACACAACAATTCGCCAAGGTATTATGAACCAGTTATCACCAGAAGCTGCAATTTACAGCTTTGTATTACAAGAAAAATGCCCTCTATTGCTCAATTCACCTGGAAATGCTAAATCTTCGACCAGGAATGGCTACCCAGTTTTAGCTGATGCTGAAAACACATTTAGAAACCTTGTGATTTCAACGATTCTTCGCTAAGCAACCAGCCAAACAGTGATGGCTCAGTCCCATGTATCGACTAAATTAAAATGTTTCTGTGTAAAGAAACCTAAGAGTTACATTCTGGATATCAAAATGGGAATAAGTGTTTCCTCATCCATGACTGGCTGGAAAATATCCAACTCTCCATGTCGCTCCAGGACACGCATCCTGCAGTCCTCAGCAGCCAGCAATCCGGTTGAATATGCACCATGTACAGAACCTGGGTAATCAGCACTCGTTGCCTCCCCAGCAAAGAATAGGTTATCTACTGGTATTCTAAGCTTTTCATATAGATCATGGGCCATCCCAACAGTATCATAACTATATGATCCCAGTGAGTTTATGTCTGAACCCCAGTGAGAAACAAGATACTGAATCTGCATCAGGACCAGGAGAATAAGATAAAGAGTTAGATATCGGAATTATCATGAAAATATTAGTGAAACTGAAATGGTTTTATAACAGGGAAAGATGACTCAAACTATAATTGAGTGTTGAAACCGATACTGTAACCTACCGAGTTACTTGAGTTATCACTCAAATGAGCCAAAGGCTATTCTTTTTGAAAAGGTCCCACTTATTGCCACAGGTAACATGAAGGTTGACACAAATCACAACAATTAAATAGACAATTTGTACTTTAATGCAATTAAATAGAAATCTGTACGACATAATTTCAAAAAAGTTTATGCAATTTGATTAAATACATCACGTTTGACAAACAAAACTAATGACCCAAGGAAATAAAGAAAAAAAGACAGAAAGATAATGTAAAGAACTCTTCAGAGTCCAGACAATTAGTCAGGCTTCTTCCACTTTGAAGTTAAGAGAATAAAGAAACTAGAGGAAATTTGCATTACTAAAACTGTCAGCCAGTAATATCTTGACGAAGAAGCAATCAACACGCATAACAAAGAGTTTATTCGCAGGATGATACTAAGCAGACAAAACAGAGAAGATAATTTCCAGAGCAACTCAATAAAGTAAAAACCAAGAGATATGGGAGCAAGAAATGTAAGCAAGAAAGGAAGTGTAGCATTACAGGAGCAGTCGCATTGGGAAGAATCCTCTTAAGTTGAGTAAATGCAAAATTAGCAGCAGCTTCATCAGACAGTTCTCCAATGTCACGGGCCAGTTGCCCAGCAGGCATATAAACAAGGACAGGATGGCCAGTAGCTTTGTGAAGATTAAGAAAGTAACTGCACTCATATGAGCTTTCTGCAACTACTCCCAAGAACTCAACATTTGGCCAGAACACGTCTTGAAAGTGCAGAATAATCTTGTTCTCAATTCCTACACCAAGTTCTTTAATGGCAGCCTCTTTCCACTCAGGTAATCTAGGTTCAAACTTGATACAATTTGATTTCAGAACACCAAGAGGAACAGCAATAATGGCAGCATCGGCTACAAAAGTACTCCCATGCTCAACTGTTATCTTCACACCATTATAACGTCTAACAATTTCTGTAACCCTGAGGAATGATTCCAAAAATAAATGAGGGAGTGTCCCTTGTTTCGGGGGAAGGGGGGGTGGGGAGTGGGGGTGAGATGTCAGGAAGGTATTCCTTACCTGTGACCTAAGCGAATGTCAAGCCCTTTTGCTAGTGTATTGATGACAGGCTTATATCCCCGAACCATAAGACCATGCCCACCAGGAAGCAATTCTTCCTGTATAGCACAATCACACATCTTAAGGAGAAACTTCAAACAACATTTTCAAGGTCAATAAACTATAACTCTATTTGATGTCTTTCCTGTCAAACTTTACTTATAGGAAAGCAATTATTACAGTCACACATATTTTATACAAGGGCATTTTCAGAGCTTCAGACATCTTAGATGATCATTTTGACACAGGTATTAGCCTATTAGGAGATCTATACTTTCCTGAGCTGATGTAATCCCTTCACATATTCAAACCAGCTGCAAGTAGAACTCAAATGTTAAATAAACAATCAATAGATAGTCTTTTGGCCTATTTTATGTGACATAATTTGATTAGGCATAGAGCTTACTAAAGTAACTTGACTTATTGTATTAGTAAAAATAGAAGAAAATACTACAGTAGTTGATAAGTTAGTGTTATATGGAAACATCATACCATTTTTTAACTTAGTTCGAATCCATGAAAGAAGTGAGACTTTTATGGAACAGTACTATAAACATGAGCCAGACATCTTAAACATCCCAACATGACGAGTTTGTCGGATTGAAGGAGTATGTGGAATGAAAGCTTGTGAAAAAAGATAACACTGGCTAAAGGCATAAAACTGATTGCATAATTCTTCAGAGCTAGTAACCAGCCGAGTGCCTGGAACTGCAGATAAAGCCTACGGCTGTTTTTGTACACTGAAATTATTTATTCTCTTGGCCAATCATCTTTCTAACTAGTATCTTCTTCGTGAAAGTTGTATTGAATTTCTATATTGGCAACTTCAGTATCTCAGCCAAGTGTCCTGCTCACCAACATTTTTTGTATCTCTATATTGTCAAGAGGTTTTTTTTCTCATTCCCAAGATCTCTTTACTTACTAAATAATTAGACCTATACTAGACAAATGACAAAGATCCCATTTGGTAACAGGAAAGACAGAATGAGATTCTCTTTTTGAACAAGCTGTTGTTTCAGGTGTATACTATGGTGAGACCTAGAAACAGTCCAAATGTCTCTGGAAGACAATAGTCAACGAGAATATAAGCATTATCCAACAAGTAAGCTCTGAAGTAAAAGAGCAAAAAGGAAATTAACCTGGTCCCAACACTTGAGTGATATGGTATCTGCATCCGCAGCAAACCAGCCTTCCATTCTGCATAGGTACCACTGCAACACCTTATGACCAAGGCCATTCAACCTGTATTAACAGTTATTCTCTTAGTGAAAAAATATTCTCTTTTTTCCTCTTTAATTGATTCGGGGAGAGGTGGTCGATATGTTGGAAAAACAGAATTAAGTAGGACCTTAAATCAGGTCTCCTTTCAAAAACCATTGATATAGCACGACCGATAGACATGTCTTCACTGTTTTCTTTCCTAATTAGATCAGTCTGCAGCCAAAGCAAGTCAGCTTATAGTCAGATAATGGCCAAAATACTACATACTATAAATACAGATCCTCTCCTTACAGAAAGAATCAGACATTTCACAAAAATGATTCACAGAGATTTAAGGTGGATAGAGAAAGGGAAAACATGCCTCCTTCAAAATGCTCTCAAAAGTCTCGCCAACCTTTGAGACTAAGTCCTGGGGAACTTGATTACCGTCCATGTCAAAAAGTCCATAACTGGACAATCAAAAGATAAGTTAATTAATTCTCTTACATGCTTAGAAAGGTCACTTCAGAGAACTAGCAATCTCTAATTTTTTCAAAATTCCACATAATGACATGCAGAAGCATATAAACTTGATATGTAAATTTTTATGCATTAATGTGATGCATTTTTTAGAAAGTGGACTTATGATCGGTAAGGACAACTTAGAATACAAACCTTTCCAGATCATGGTCGTACAAAACTGAATTGTCACCACTTGTACGATAGAGAGGCAGTCCTAGTTTTCCAATTAGAGGTGCCAAAGGATTCTCGTTGCCGACGCCATGCAACCTAAACCAGTTAAAACTTCAATATCCATTGGAAGCAAAATGCATCTGTTTACTGTATTATAAACACACAAGTGTTGTTCCAAAAAGCAAAAATTCGCTACCATGATGCACCCAAGTCAACAGGAAAACCAAAAGAATAATCAGTGTGAACACGGCCTCCAATTCTATCTCGTGATTCTAGCACAACCACCTGCAAGAAAATATTAACTAGATGAAATATATCCACCATCACCATTACAGCAAGTAAAAAGTTATAAGATGATCATATTTTTACTAATACATATTTCCGGGGTATACCTGAAATGATGCATCATAAAGTGTCCGAGCAGCTGCAAGGCCTGCAAATCCACCACCTATTACAATGACAGATGGTGAAGCCGCATTCCTCCGTCCAACATTTGAGAAGCAAGGAGCTAGGGAGAAAACAACAACTCAGTTTGGTAAAGTTTTTAACTTGAAAAAAATGATAAGAATCCATAACGTTAGACACAGAAATGTACAAAATCATGTCTGAAGTGATCATATAGACAGCCAAATCGCAAGGTGACAAAATTTTGTATCAGTATAGGCAAAATACAAAATGGCCTAATGGCTTGCTTTTATTAGCTCGCTCTATTTTTTTCTTCATGCGCTTCTCATTCCAAACACATGAAAGCACTGTGATTATCATTTATTGGGTGTCTTATCACTTGTTCCAATTATAATCAAGAACTCAGTTATACTAAAATTAGCAAACTCTGCCTCTTCGATAAGCAGGATAGCTGGTTATTATGGAAATAAAAAAAAAGGCCCACTAAATGGCGTCTAACCAGTAAAAAGTTCAATTGATATGTTACCACTACCAGCATACACAATCTATTAGTAACCCATTATTATTCTTGATATAAACAACGAAAATTATGCAGTGTCACAATGACAGAAACCCATTTTAAAAGCATATTCTGTACAAGTTAAAAACTTCAAAGCGATTTTTATAATACCAAATTGCTGTTTGCTGACATGTTCCAAAAATTCTACTAATAACCTGTTATTGATATAGAGGACGAAAACAGGTAACATCACTGACAGTTGAAAAAGCATATTCCTTGCAAGTTGAAAACTTTAAAAGTCTCTCTTTTTAATACAGTAATAAAATAAACCAAATTTCTCCATTATGATGCTGCAGTATACACATTTTATATGAACAACATAAAAATCAAACATCAATCACCTTAATTCAGCTCAAATAAATCCAAATTTAATTGATCATACAAACTAACGGACGACACCACTTGTGCGACTACATAGGGTATGTTGTTGTTGTGTAGTGTAGCCCAAAAGGTAGGGACAAGATTGCCTACACACTACCCTCCCCAGACCCACTTATGAGACTACACTCAATATGTTATGTTGTTATATTACATAGCCCGGAACACACTACCCTCCTCATACCCCACTCGCGCGACTACACCCCATACTTGACCCGAAACACTATCCTCCGCAAACCCTACTTGTCAAACTACATTGGGTATGTTGTCGGTAACCGGGTAACCGGGTCACAGGTCAAAATTGGTTAAAACCGTTAAGAAAAAGCTATATTTGAAGAGAATTGATCAAAAATTAAAACTTTACGAAAACAAACCTCTCTGCACCTGGCGATTACTCCTGTTTTGAGAATCCATAGCTAAAATGCGATAATCCACAATAAACCCAATAAAAAGATAATCGAAATCAATGAAATTAACTAAGATTAATCGTTAATAATCTTAATCTTAACAACAATCTCAGTATCAATGAGTTAATACTGCAATTATTAGAATCAGAAAATGCGAAAATCCGAGGTGAAAAATGAAGAATAAATATCAAAAAACAAGTAATGAACAGATTTGAATTTGAAGAAAAACCCAGCTTGATCAATACACACATGCGTATTCCAAATCAACCCAGATGAACAAAAAGGGCAAAAATAGTCCAAAAAATTTGAAATTTTTTTTGGAAAAATTCTCTCTCCTGATCAGAATCGAACGAAATTCGTTTCTAGGAATTCCGTTTGAATGAATTTTGAATGAACAGATTGTTAGATCGGAGAGAGAATGAATTGGGAATTGTAAAAAAAAATGAAGAAAAGGAGATGGGCTTTTATGGAGTTTTTGGTTATGGAGGTTGAGAAGAGGAAAAGGGTAGGAATATTCCAAGTATTAATTAATTATTATTAATTTTTTAAAAATAAACTCATTTATAAAAATGAGATATTTCGAGTTTGAATCTTGAAAAAAAAGTTTGGTGAAGGAGCATTTTAACCGTTAAAAAACTTGAGTTTAACTTCACAAGGTAATTGTAACGTCTGTGTACTCTCTATCTTTGTGGGTATGTTGTACTCCCTTTGTTATTTGTTTTTCATTTGACATATTTATTAAGAAAATAATATTAGAAAAATAAGAATATTTTGATATATTTTATATATTTTTAATTTAAATATCATAAGACTAAAATATATATTTTATTTTAAATTTTTTTATGCCAAGTCAAAATAAGACAAATAAATTAAAACGAAGAAAATACGTTTTTTCTATTAAATTTCAAGTCAAGGTAAGCATGCTACTAGTTTAGTTCTTGCGTGATAGCTAGCTATGTTGTTTGAATTCTCTATGTATTTGATGATGAAATTTTTTTAAAAAAAAAAACTTAACTTTATTAAAATTTTTAAAAAATTGAAATTTTGTTTAGCTATATTTTCTATGATAAATATTTAATATTTAAAATATTTATTTTCTTAAGTTAAGAGTTATTTTATTAAAATAATAAATTAGAATTTTAAAAAGTGACCTTTGGAGTTTTCTCTATAATTGTGGAGGGACCATGAGATTGCCTCTTGGGATATTTTCTATTAGTATCTCTCATTAATTAATGGAAGAAAATATAATAACCACAAAAAGAAAAATGATATTTTCTAGCTAGTTTGGAATACTCTAGATCTTATTAAGACCAATTATTGAGAAAATTTACTTTTCATCTATTCAAAGCGTGTTTAGACGAGAATAATATTAAGATAGATAAGTATTTCTCGAAAAATCTTAATATATATTACATTCTTTATTTCTCTCATTGTTATCATACATTGAATATGATATAAAATAATATCAAAATCATAAATTTTCAATAATTACGTAATAAACAATCTCACGTTTTATTCAGAATTATTATCCTTATTTCTTATACCAAACAAATACAAAAGTACAAATGTAACATCTTTTATTCTTAAGGTAGATAATTTTCTTATTTTTTTTGGTTCAAACAAAAAACATTATTTTAACTCCATATCAAAATTTCATATTATTTTGTAGTGAGACAAATTAGAATTGCCATCAAGTCCTTTCTTGTTAGAATATTCAAAGAAGTCCTTCATTGTTGTTGCTCTATACTTTGGAGGATTATCTTTAGATAATAACTCCTCAATTGGTCCATAAATTCTAGAAGTTGCAAATGGCCCTGTGCTGAAGAAACTTGCTATTGATATTCTGGGACCAATTTTATTTGCCAATACTCTGTGCACTATGCTCTTGTATTTGTCATTCGATATAAGCTGAAAAATAAAAAATTAAATGGAATTTTATAAGTTAATATTGACTACTTGTTAAGTTCATTAAAAAGGAGATTTATATTAATTATATGAATTTCATCAATGATCATTCAATTTTTTATTCATAGTACCAAAATTGTGATGGAAAAATCGCTCAATTAAGTCTATAAATTGCACAACATTAGAAAACATAAAAAAAAGTAAAGCTTAAATAAATCCTCAATAACACAAAGTAGAATGTCAAATATATAAATTTGTTACAGTCATGTCAACAATTCACCAAACCTAACTCATGTGATATATAGGGTGATTTTTTTGTTTCAAAAGTAGTATTACAATTTGGATGTAATAAATTAAAAATTAAATGAACACCCATGAAAAAAAAAGGGCAATTTAATATATGTAGCGTATCTCATTCAAATAAGATCCTAGGAAGGGATGGATCCTCGTCGAAATGTAATTTAAGTTATGTTGCTCAAACTCTTCAAAATGATTGTCATAATTGTGTTGGTTCTTTAAAAGATACACGACTTTTAGAAGACTCGTCATGCAGCAGATAATATTTTGAAGATTCCATGAAACATATAATGTAACAACCTAGCCTGGCATATTCATCAAGGATTGATTTCATGACTCAAACCCCTAACCTATAAATCACACATACGAAGACAACTTTACGATTGCGCCGACTCAATCCTTTAATGAACACCCATGAAAATTATGAAGAATTATCCTAAATAGTTGTTCATCAAACTGGTAAAACTAAAAATAGTTGGCCAATGTATAATATATGCATAATCCATATATAATATGTGTATAATCATGTATAATGAGTGTATACTCTACGTATACTGACTAGAAAAAGTATACAGTAAATCTATTTGACTGTTCGTGTAAAGATCCAACAAGAATAAAAGAACACTTTACCTGAAGAATGTCACCAATATTGACAACTAAAGCTCCATGAGTAGGAGGAACATCAACCCATTGATTCTTGTGAAAAACTTGAAGTCCACCAATATCATCTTGCAAAAGCACTGTGAAAAAATCATTATCAGCATGTCTACTTGTGCCAATTGCAACTTCTGGTTGTGGACATTTAGGATAGTAATTGCACAAAATGCCTAGTCCCTCAGCACATCCCATTTCTTTAAGATGGTTTGGTTTTAGACCAAGTCCTCGTGAAAATAATTCAAGCAATGTGTATCCCAAATTCATCACATAATTTGAGTACTCAATTGTAATTTCCCTACAAGAATGTAAAACTTGTTAAATTTAAAGTTGTACTATCAGATCTCTGTATAAACACGCCGTTTGTCTAGATGTTATTTGACTGATATAGTGAAATGATATTAAGATAACGTATAATATAATGTAACATTACATAAAAATCGATTCCAAAGATGACTTGAAATGTTATGTCATTGAAAACTCTCACTATGTATATTATCAACTAATGGTTAGTAACTTGTAACATGTTATTATTCTATTCTCTTTGTCCCCCTCTATGGTCAATAATGCTTTGGTTTTTTCAATAAAAAAGTATACTACTAACATTAAGTGTACCTAATAATATAATTGTTTTTCGTTGTCAGTATATATAAGTTGAATTTTATAGAAAAAGTACCTGCATGTCTCGGGGATTTCCTCGGGATTAGCAGGATTAGGAGCCATGACAGAGTAAAGTGAGTCTCTCCAATTTGCTGCAAGAGATTTCTCACTAAATAGATCAAAATTGCAATTGTACATAACTTTCCTCGCAACATCTCGACTATAATATGGTTTTTTAACGTCGATATCTTGCTCGTGAAAACGTCGTGCCCCACGCAACATTTCGTCTAGGACGGGTACCGGAATACCATGATTGATCACTTGAAAGAAACCCCATGTCTCTGATGCTTCTTGAATTTGTTTCACTATTTCTTTATTGTTGATGTTGATGTTTTGGAGGTCTATTAATGGGAAAATGAAATGTGTATTTTTGGGATTTGTGGTTTCTTTTTCTAAAGCCTCTGGATGAATGAATATTTGAGGTACTTTAGTAATTCCACCATCAATAAGTCCTTTGACACCTGCTTTTGTGTCATCAAAGGCTTTTAGTTCACTAATTTTGTCATAGTTTTGTTGTGTGTTGCAGGCTGCCATTAATACAGCGTGGTGAAATGATTGAAATCTCTCTGCTTTTTAATACCCTTTAGGAAGAGCAAAAACAAATGTATCACTTAAGTTGTATCTTAAAGTAGAGATCTCGAATTTCGAGCCGCTAAATCCTTATGGAAAGCACAATAGGAAAAGATGCGGTCTGTGTTGGTTGAAATCTCTCTCTATTTCTAAAGCAGAAATCACTGAGAACTCAAACTCGAACTTTCGAGCGGAGAGAACAAACAAATATTTCAATTAATTTGTCTCAAAAAGGTAATAAAAAGATAAGAAACACAAATTTTGTTATGATAGAGGTGATTTAGATTTTAGTTTAGTATCAACATAATATAGTGACAATTTTCCTTGGAGACCAAGTATGGTCCTTTTATTTTTTTTAAAAATAAGCACAGTATAATATATGAGGGATCATGGGGTTGGTGGTACTTGGACATCAAGTATATATGGTCCAAGTCAAAAGTTTTTATTTTTAATAACATTAATTTTTAGTGTATGTGCTCTGCATGTGTATCAATAGCTTAACTAATATTTAAAGAATATGTTTATGACATAATTAAATGTAATATCGATGTCTCTAATGGTATCAATATTGATTTGGCGGGAATAGGCATGGTGCTACGTGATCACTTGAGTCAATTTATTGCGGGGAAAACTTATTTCTTGGCCGCGTGGCTAGCCTGTTATTTGTTGAGATCATAAGGTGCGTGAGGCTCTTAGTTGGCTAAAAGGAACGGTTCAGTAGAATGAGGTTGGTTGTGGAAACTGATAATTTATTTGTGAAGCAAATTTTGGAAGAAAATTTGGTGAATTACTCTTATTTTGATTCTTTAGTTTTTTATTGTAAAACTCTTATCAAAGAGGTACATTTTCTCTCTTTGTCGGCTGTTAAGAAATCAACAAATCAGGTTGCTCATCGTCTTGCTAGAGCATCAGTTTCTATGTTTGGTTCGATGGAGTGGGATACTAACTCTCCATCTCTCATTACCAATGTATTCGTTTTCGATTTGAATAATACAGGAGAAAGAACCATTTTTTTAAAAAAGGATATGTTTATGTATATAATTATAATATTTTCAAACTGATAAATAATTATGTTTAAGAGTCTAATAGCAAAACATATGTATGTTCATTTCTTTTGACAACTCTGATTCTAATTCACACAACTCCAGTGGAATACGTTTGATTCCCGGAAATAGTTCCCTTTGCTCTGTTAGCTTTGAGACGTGAGACAGCTTACTAATAGTTCCAATGCTCATCTGCAATTGGATTTTGGACAGGCAACTCAGTAGCAAATGTTAAGATGATGTGATTTTATTTCATAATGAAACGTGGTATATATTCTGGTGTAAGAAAGATGTCGTGTCACCTTTACTAATATATAAGAGAACGGATTATTGCATACCCAAGTTCTTTCACAAATCTCTTTTTCAGGCCAAGACTCTAGTTGTTCTGTTACAAACAGAAGAAACATGTGTCCTTCATAGGCAGAGTTACTGATGTTGTTCTCAGAGTACCGTGATCCCAGTTTGCACTGCAAAAGTATCAAAAACCAAAAGAGTGAAACCACATAATCAGTAATCGAGATATAGACGCTACTTATTACTTTCATAAAGATTGAAGTCAACAAGCTAAACAGCAGACAGTAAGATAATATTCCTAATCACAATGATTTCACAACATCTTATATTTCACATTTTCCTTCAAAAAGAATTACACGAGAACTGAAAGAGATCACGAGGGAGATGAACCTCAACTTCACCCCCAGTCTCACACTGTGCTGCACTTTGATTGTTTCATCTTAATTATTCCCAACTTCCCTGCCATAACAAGAGAGGTATTTACATTAAAAACAGAGATTTCTGAGAGAGCATCAAAATCAAAAACATACAACAAAGTAAAAATCGCGATACTCAGAAAAGCAGAATACTGGCTTTGCAGTAAATGAATACAGATTGAACTTTCCGTGTTTTACTTGGTACAAATATGTAAATGCCCCCGGCAAAAAGTGTATTGCTAAAGTTAGAGCATGATCAAATACCTTGTAATGTTATCAAAGTATTCGATAGATTCTGGTCACGGAGTCATGGTGTTTATACAACAAACGAAGTCCACACTCCTTCACTTCTTCAGAAAAAGCTAACTTAATGCACCCATAGTCATTTGGTGTTTTTCCATTTGCCTTCAATTTATCCAATAAGCCAGTAAGAGGTACCAAGAAAAAATGAATAGCAGGTACAAAAAGATATTCTGAATAGTTGGATAAGGCAAGTTTCTGGGAGATACACGTCACCGGCCTCCCATGATAACAAAACAAGTGAGCTATGCCGTCAATAAATTGGCCAGAGAAACATACAGCAAATCCCAAGAAGTTTTCACTTACATACCAATTTTTAGGCAATTTGACAAATATACTTGTACCATCTTCCCGATGGTGGAACCATCTTGGGATATTATCCCCCTCAGTGGTGAACACTCTTAATGATAAGGAATCTGAAGTACATATGTCATGCTGCAATAACGAGATACTCTGAAACAACGAATTACAAATCAAATCATTGCTCAAATCTGCCGCTAATGTATTTAGTTGTAGTGGAAATTCTGGCAGTTGTGTAAGCCTCATGCAATGTGATAAGTCCAAGGATTGAAGAGCACCAAGTTGGGCTATGCTTCGTGGCAAATGCTCAAAATTATTTCCACCGAGTTTCAACTCTTCCAAAGAGGATAAGGATCCAATGTCTTCCGGAAGTCCTCCATCTATTAAATTGCAGTAACTGAGATCCAGATATTCCAATGAGCGTAACCCTTCAGCCATTCTAACACCTAGAAACTCTTTCATCCTCCTGCACTTTGATAAGTCCAAGGTTTGAAGAGCACCAAGTTGAGCTATGCTTCGAGGCAAATGCTCAAAATTATTTCCACCGAGTTTCAACACTTCCAAAGAGGATAAGGATCCAATGTCTTCCAGAAGTCCTCCATCTATTATATTGCAGTAACTGAGATCCAGATATTCCAATGAGCGTAATCCTTCACTCACCTGAGGGAACACGAAGTTCACTATATCTTCTGATTTTTCTTTATAAAAAGTCAATGATTTAAGCTTGTTCAATCGGACGATGGAAGATGGAGGTCGTGAGATTAGAGTAAAGTGGGCATCAAGGCGCTTCAAGTTTTCTAAATCGCCTATCTCTTCTGGCAATCTTTCAAGTTTTACGCAGAAGGACACATCTATCCTCACTAAACCTTTCAACTTACAAATGCTGCTTGGAAGAGATACAAGGTTTTTTAAACCAAGCAAATGTAGGTCTGTAAGATGAGCTTGGGGATGAATGATCGATAATGGCAGTTCCCTTATCCCAGAGTATCACATTGTAATCTTTAACTCAGGCTTCATTATTCCGAGGAATTCTGGAAATTTCTCTAAACTAGAGCAATATTTTAGATTCAGAGATTTAAGAGATTCTGCATTAACATATGGGAACCTCTCAAGGCTTTCACAATAAGACAAATCTAACCCAATGAGTTTTCTGGAACATCCCAGGGAATTTTGAACCTCTTCAAGACTCCTACATTCTCTTAGATCCAAATACTCTAAATTTGGCATCGCCTTGAAATCTGGTGTTCTCTTCAGGTTTTTGGAGCCCCTTAGATCTAGAAACCATAGAGACGACAATTGCTGCTATTCAAAACACATAAAGAATGAGTAAAGTAGTAAACGACATACTCAGCATGTGAAATTAGAAATTGTTTATTTACTTTATATGGAAATTACATGTTCAGAAACTAGATAAAAACCATGTTATTATACATAAAAGGTAAAATAATAACATGCTTAGCATGTTATTATTTGATGTACATTTGAATATTGCAATTGTACTCTTAAATGTCCCCCTATCTCCCTCTGGACGTTGATGTGGAAAAGAGTGTGAAAACACCTTTAATTTTTAGGCACATTTTATCAAGAACAATGGCCAAAAAACTTAACTAGAAAACAATGGCAAATGAGAAAAGTAGTGCCAAAATATATTTCTTTTTGTTTCTTCTTTAGATGCAGAGGTTGGAAATGCAATTCATAGAGATGAGAACAACCCAAAATAATGTAAAATATCTACATTAATTTGATTTTATGACTTATTTTATTTAAACACAAGATTTATGATTTTAGGACAAGATAAAATATAAAGCATCTCAAACAGAATGGTACCTTTGTTTCATTCCATAAATAATGCAATGAACTCCACCGGAGATCAAGATGAACGAGCCTTTTAGGATTAAAATTTTCTGGCAATAACTGCCAGACAAACCAACGCAAGTTGTTGGAAAGGTACTCAATGGAGCCATCATGACAATTGGAGTCAGATGAAAAGAAGGAGGCCTTCATCCTACTATATTCGTCTCCATTGTGTATGCATAATATCCTAACCATTCTCATATTTTTCATTGCCTCTTTATTAAAGCTTAGTTCTTCAAAATAAGTAAACCAGATTGCTTCCACTGCCATGGTCCCCTAGTAAAAAGATCATCAGACAAATTATAACTTCAGATGTCATGTAAAATGCGCAAACCAATATCACTATTTTTCTTACTCCTTGCTACGACTAAAATGACATACCTGCGAGAATGCTCTCTCTGCCCCTAATTACTTATCCAATTTTTCATTTTTATTTGTCCATTTTGACAAATCAAGAAATGACAAAAAAAAATTTTACATATTATACCCTCAATTAATTAATTTTGAAAAAGGTAGAACTTTTGAAAATCTTAAATTTTTAATGCATCCCCTTCATAATTAATAGAGGTAAAATGGTAAACTCACTATGTCAATCATTGTTTTCTTAATAGGTGTGTCAATTCAAAAGTGGACAAGTAATATTCTATATGCTTTTGGAATATGAAAACTAAAATTGAATATTAATCATTGCATTATTTCGCCTACTTACCATATTGTTGTCTATCACTTCTTTGAAATCTTTAACATTCCATAATCTGCTATATTCTCCCGGATGCTTTTGCATTTTCACTATACATTTACCCATATCTTGTATTAAGTCATGCATTTCAATCTCATTATTTTCAGAGATGATCACAAGAGATTTGTTAACTAGAACACGCAATCCAATTTTTGGTCCAGAATAACAGCTCTCAAGAACTTGCATGACTTTTTCTTTTTCAATTCCTCGAAAGAAACATGCTATATCTAGAAATATCTCTTGTTCTTCGGGCTCCAACCCATCATAACTTATTTTGAGATTTTCAGTAATTTCTACATCAGAGTTTTTCTTTATTCGGACCAAAGCACTTTCCCACTCAGTTATATCCATCCGGTGTAATGAAGAACCCCATACTTTCAGGGCTAAAGGAAGGCCTTTAGCAAAACTTACTATCTCCAACGTTAGATTCTTAAAACGCTCATTTGGAACTTTTTCTTTGAAAGCATATTGATTAAATAGTTTAATAGCATCACAGTCAAGTAGTGTTTCCACTTCAAATACTACATCATTTTCCCCTATCAAACACTGGTCTCTAGTGGTTGCAATAATTCTACTACCCTTGCCAAACCAACTGAGATCCATTGCTAGGTAATCCAATTGGTCTATGTGATCTATGTCATCAAGCACAACTAAAACCTTCTTAAGCCGAAGCCTCTTAGCCAACATGCTCCTCCCCGCCTCCTTATCTTTCACGGAATTATCCTTCTCCTCTAATAGTTTAGAGAGAAGGATATTTTGCAGAGAGTCCATTTTGTGTTTGTTTTCCTTGATATTCTCAAGGAAACAAACAACTTCAAATTTGGACGAGAGCTTATAAAAAATTGTCTTTGCTATTGTCGTTTTACCGACGCCTCCCATACCCCAGATCCACACAATCCGAACATCATTGATTTCCATATTTAGTAGGGATTCTACTTTCTTCAATTGAGTATCTATACCCACAACTTCTTGCAAATAAGATACTGAAGTATTGCACTTAGACGAAATTTGATCAACAATACAATTAATACAGTCTGCATCTGACTCAAACCTGCAAAAAAAAAGAAGAATAAAATAATACTAATATAACTATGTGTAGCTAGTCTTCATAAGTTATTCCATCAATTTAAATTTTTGTGTTTTCGACTCACCCGTCACGAATATCATATCCTTTTAGATTTGCGGCAGCTGTTAGAGCAGTTCTCCATCCTTGCACCTTCTGCATCCCCTCAACATCATCCTTATACCTCGATTCATGTTTGGCAAATGCTTCTGCAAAGCTCTCACTTTGGTATCGAACATGTGATGGATCCACATCATAGAAGATCGGTATGACTGTGTTTCCATTTTCTTCCTCCTTGCATTCCATGATCTTCACTAATTCATTCAAGCACCACCTCGATGTAGCATAATTCCTTGAGAAAACTATGAGTGCAACTTGAGACTCTTCGATAGCTTTTAAGAGTTCTTCTGAGATGGAATCGCCATCCTCTAGACTTTCATCATCTAGAAAGGTGAATATTCCTCTGCTTTTCAAACCTTCGTACAAGTGACCCGTAAATGTTCTTCGTGTATCGGCACCTCTAAAACTTAGAAAGACATCGTACTTCCATCGAGGACAGCATTGTGAATCACTCGCAAAAGAAGAAGAATATACCATGGATTCGGTTAATTTGTTGAAATTTGAGAAGAAAGATAAAAAGTGTGTGGATAGATAGAATTGATGATATTTGGACAACAAATATGAAAAGTTTCCAGGAAGATGGGGTCTACTCCAGTTGTATTGAATTATTGCTATGTGGTCCAAAGTAATATGAACACAATGGAAGCTGTCAAGCTGCAAAGAAAGACTATATGAGTAAAAATTACTAGGTTTTTTCGAACGCGTCTCCTAGACATTATTTATGACCAACATTGCAAGTTGGAGCACTAGACAATTTTCTTTCAGAAGAGAATTACAAGGTAATTTACCTAAAGAGTATAGTTAGTAACAAATATTTCTATTTTGCTTCTTCTTCTTCTTCAAAAACAAAAGAATCAAATTATGAATAGAAAAAAAAAGAAAAAAAAGAAGAAATTTGGTTACCTTGTAATTCTATTTAAAATCAAAAAGAAAATACTCATTTCGTTTCAATTTGTTTGTTTTATTTTTTTGTTTTTTAGTCGGCTTAAAAAAGAATATATCTTTCCTTTTATGTGGTATATGGAGATTAAATATTAGTTATTATAAGTGTATATTTAATTATTTAGTATATGTTTAATGTTTTACACCCTTAACATAACTGAGAAGAATATTTCCACACCCTTCGCTAAACTCCTATCTCGACCACGGAATTTATTGCTCCACAAGTACAGACACCAACTTCCCTTTCTCTTCTCTACCAAAAGTCGATTGAAATTTGTCTTTAATTTCACAGAAGCAGACTGTGAAATTGTATTGACTGGTTATCTATCTTCAATACAATGAAGTCTACTCTTCATGCTTGGCCAGTCACAAAGAAATTGCTAGGACACTACCTTATAGTTTCAAATAAACAAGACTCACAATTTGTTAAGTAAAGTTTCATTTTATGTCTTTCTATTTAGATTATTTTTATTCATTTAATTTATTTTTGACTAAGAAATGTTTTGATCCTAAGGTTAATTTTAATGGATATCAATAAAATCGGTATAATGTTTCAATTAAACTTTTATCTAAGGCAATATCTTCTTTGGATTGGTAAGGTACGTATGCCTAGCCCCTCTAACTAGTAACTTATCCTTATTGATATTTTTTTATTTTTAATAAAAGACTACTAAACACTTTGTCTAGTGATAAATTCGCTATAAAAAAAGAGGTGATTTAGTTCCTTTTACCAGCAAGATGAATAATTAATAAATAGGAGAAAATTCAATATCATAATTCAATGTTTCTGATAGCAAAAGATATGTATGTTCATCTCTTCTGACAACTCTGATTCTAATTCACACAACTCCAGTGGAATATGTTTGATTCCTGGAAATAGTTCCCTTTGCTCCGTTAGCTGGTGTAAGAGAGATGTCGGTCACCTTTACTAATATATAAGAGAATGGATTATTGTATACACAAGTTCTTTCGCGAATCTCTTACTTAGGCAGAGGAAACATGTGCCCTTCATATGCAGTGTTACGCGAAACTCCAAGTTTGCACTGCATACAGTAAAACATAGACGTTACTTATTGCTTTCATAAAGATTGAATTCAACAAGCTGGAAAACAGACGGCTCCTTAGATTTGAGTAGTTAAATGTAATTAAATACTGAGAGTTGTGCACTCCTTACTGTATCGTTGCAGCACGATGAGTCCCTTCTCTGTTGACAAAATCCACGCATCTAATGATATTCAAGACCTTCATATACATAAATTTTTGTCAGATAAAATATATAATAAGAACTTGTTAGCTACCCTCACTGTCTCACTCCATGCTGCCTCTTTGAGAGAGCATCAAAAGTTATATCGGTTATTGCATACCCAAGTTCTTCCATGAATCTCTCTCTCGGGCCAAGAGTCGAGTTGTTCTGTTCACAGGCAGAATCACCGGTTTTGTTCTCTGTTTCCCGGTCTGCTCTGCATAGGCAATCCAGAACCAGAATAAAACTTGTTACAACCACTTATAAGTAATCAAAATATAAATACCAAATTGCTGTTTGCTGACATGTTCCAAAAATTCTACTAATAACCTGTTATTGATATAGAGGACGAAAACAGGTAACATCACTGAAAGTTGAAAAAGCATATTCCTTGCAAGTTGAAAACTTTAAGTCTCTCTTTTTAATACGGTAATAAAATAAACCAAATGTCTCCATTATGATGCTGCAGTATATACATTTTATATTATATGAACGACATAAAAATCAAACATCAATCACCTTAATTCAGCTCAAATAAATCCAAATTTAATTGATCATACAAACTAATGTACGACACCACTTGTGCAACTACACAGGGTATGTTGTTGTTGTTGTGTAGCGTAGCCCGAAAGGTAGGGACAAGATTGCCTACACACTACCCTCCCCAGACCCACTTATGAGACAACACTCAATATGTTAGGTTGTTATATTACATAGCCCGGAACACGCTACCCTCCTCATACCCCACTCGCGCGACTACACCCCATACTTGACCCGAAACACTATTCTCCTCAAACCCTACTTGTCAAACTACATTTGGTATGTTGTCCGTAACCGGGTAACCGGGTCACAGGTCAAAATTGGTTAAAACCGTTAAGAAAAAGCTATATTTGAAGAAAATTGATCAAAAATTAAAACTTTACGAAAACAAACCTCTCTGCACCTGACGATTACTCTTGTTTTGAGAATCCATAGCTAAAATGCGATAATCCACAATAAACCCAATAAAAAGATAATCGAAATCAATGAAATTAACTAAGATTAATCGTTAATAATCTTAATCTTAACAACAATCTCAGTATCAATGAGTTAATACTGCAATTATTAGAATCAGAAAATGCGAAAATCCGAGGTGAAAAATGAAGAATAAATATCAAAAAACAAGTAATGAACAGTTTTGAATTTGAAGAAAAACCCAGCTTGATCAATGCACACATGCGTATTCCAAATCAACCCAGATGAACAAAAAGGGCAAAAATAGTCCAAAAATTTTGAATTTTTTTTTGGAAAAATTCTCTCTCCTGATCAGAATCGAACGAAATTCGTTTCTGGGAATTTCGTTTGAATGAATTTTGAATGAACAGATTGTTAGATCGGAGAGAGAATGAATTGGGAATTGAAATAAAAAATGAAGAAAAGGAGATGGGCTTTTATGGAGTTTTTGGTTATGGAGGTTGAGAAGAGGAAAAGGGTAGGAATATTCCAAGTATTAATTAATTATTTATTTTTTTCAAAAAAATCGTCAGATTTATAAAAATTAGATATTTCAAGTTTGAATCTTGAAAAAGAAGTTTGGTGAAGGAGCATTTTAATCGTTAAAAAACTTGAGTTTAACTTCACGAGGTAATTGTAACGTCTGTGTACTCTCTATCGTATGTTGTACTCCCTCTGTTGTTTGTTTTAATTTGACATATTTATTAAGAAAATAATTATTGAAAAAATAAGAATATTTTGATATATTTTATATATTTTTTTATTTTAAATATCATAAGACTAAAATATATATTTTATTTTAAATTTTTTTATGCCAAGTCAAAATAAAACAAATAAATTAAAACGAAGAAAATATGTTTTTTTCTATTAAATTTCAAGTCAAAGTAAGCATGCTACTAGTTTAGTTCTGTGTGATAGCTAGCTATGTTGTTTGAATTCTCTATGTATTTGATCATGAAAATTATTTTTTAAAAAAACTTACTTTATTAAAATTTTCAAAAAAATTGAAATTTTGTTTAGCTATATTTTCTATGATAAATATTTAATATTTAAAATATTTATTTTCTTAAGTTAAGAGTTATTTTATTAAAATAATAAAATTGGAATTTTAAAAAGCGACCTTTGGAGTTTTCTCTATAATTGTGGAGGGACCATGAGATTGCCTCTTGGGATATTTTCTATTAGTATCTCTCATTAATTAATGGAAGAAAATATAATTACCACAAAAAGAAAAATGATATCTTCTAGCTAGTTTGGAATACTCTAGATCTTATGAAGACCAATTATTGAGAAAATTTACTTTTCATCGGTTCAAAGCGTGTTTAGACGAGGATAATATTAAGATAGATAAGTATTTCTCGAAAAATTTTGATATTACATTTTTTATTTCTCTCATTGTTATCATACGATATAAAATTATATCAAAATTATAAAATTTCAATAAATCATAATAAATACTCTCACATTTTATTCAGAAATTATTATCCTTATTTTTTATTATACCAAACAAATACAAAAGTACAAATGTAACATCTTTAATTCTTCAGGTAGATTTTTTTTTTTTTTGGTTCAAACAAAAAACATTATTTTAACTCCATATCAAAATTTTATATTATTTTGTAGTGAGACAAATTAGAATTGCCATCAAGTCCTTTCTTGTTAGAATATTCAAAGAAGTCCTTCATTGTTGTTGCTCTATACTTTGGAGGACTATCTTTAGATAATAACTCCTCAATTGGTCCATAAATTCTAGAAGTTGCAAATGGCCCTGTGCTGAAGAAACTTGCTATTGATATTCTTGGACCAATTTTATTTGCCAATACTCTGTGCACTATGCTCTTGTATTTGTCATTCGATATAAGCTGAAAAATCAAAAGTTGAATGAAACTTCATAAGTTTATAATGACTTGTTAAATTAAACTCGTTAAAAGGAGATTTATATTAATTCTAAGAATTTCATCGATGAGCATTCAATTTTTGTTGTTCCAACTCTTTCATTTAAGAACACCCATGAAAATTATGAAGAATTAATTTAAATAGCCGTCCACCCAACTAATTTAACTAAAAATAGTCGGCCAATATATAATATATATATAATCCATATACAATTATGTGTATAATCATGTATAATGAGTGTATATCCTATGTATACTGACTAGAAAAAGTATATAGCAAATCTATCTGACTATTCGTGTGAAGATCCGATAAGAATAAAAGAACACTTTACCTGAAGAATGTCACCAATATTGACAACTAAAGCTCCATGAGTAGGAGGAACATCAACCCATTGATTCTTGTGAAAAACTTGAAGTCCACCAATATCATCTTGCAAAAGCACTGTGAAAAAATCATTATCAGCATGTCTACTTGTGCCAATTGCAACTTCTGGTTGTGGACATTTAGGATAGTAATTGCACAAAATGCCTAGTCCCTCAGCACATCCCATTTCTTTGAGATGGTTTGGTTTTAGACCAAGTCCTTGTGAAAATAATTCAAGCAATGTGTATCCCAAATTCATCACATAATTTGAGTACTCAATTGTAATTTCCCTACAAGAATGTAAAACTTGTTAAATTTAAAGTTGTTCTATCAAATCTCTCTCTGTATAAACACGTCGTTTGTCTAGATGTTATTTGACTGATATAGTGAAATGATATTAAGATAACGTATAATATAATGTAACATTACATAAAAATCGATTCTAAAGATGACTTGAAATGTTATGTCATTGAAAACTCTCACTATGTATATTATTAACTAATGGTTGTAACTTGTAACATGTTATTATTCTATTCTCTTTGTCCTCTATGGTCAATAATGCTTTGGTCTTTTCAATAAAAAAGTATACTACTAACATTAAGTGTACCTAATAATATAATTATTTTTTCGCTGTCAGTATATCTAAGTTGAATTTTATAGAAAAAGTACCTGCATGTCTCAGGGATTTCCTCGGGATTAGCAGGATTAGGAGCCATGATAGAGTAAAGTGAGTCTCTCCAATTTGGTGCAAGAGATTTCTCACTAAATAGATCAAAATTGCAATTGTACATAACTTTCCTCGCAACATCTCGACTATAATATGGTTTTTTAACGTCGATATCTTGCTCGTGAAAACGTCGTGCCCCACGCAACATTTCGTCTAGGACGGGTACCGGAATACCATGATTGATCACTTGAAAGAAACCCCATGTCTCTGATGCTTCTTGAATTTGTTTCACTATTTCTTTATTGTTGATGTTGATGTTTTGGAGGTCTATTAATGGGAAAATGAAATGTGTATTTTTGGGATTTGTGGTTTCTTTTTCTAAAGCCTCTGGATGAATGAATATTTGAGGTACTTTAGTAATTCCACCATCAATAAGTCCTTTGACACCTGCTTTTGTGTCATCAAAGGCTTTTAGTTCACTAATTTTGTCATAGTTTTGTTGTGTGTTGCAGGCTGCCATTAATATAGCGTGGTGAAATGATTGAAATCTCTCTGCTTTTTAATACCCTTTAGGAAGAGCAAAAACAAATGTATCACTTAAGTTGTATCTTAAAGTAGAGATCTCGAATTTCGAACCGCTAAATTCTTATGAAAAGCACAATAGGAAAAGATGCGATCTGTGTTGGTTGAAATCTCCCTCTATTTCTAAAGCAGAAATCATAGAGAACTCAAACTCGAACTTTCGAGCGGAGAGAACAAAGAAATATTTCAATTAAGAGTCTCAAAAAGGTAATAAAAAGATAAGAAACACAAATTTTGTTATGATAGAGGTGATTTAGATTTTAGTTTAGTATCAACATAATATAGTGACAATTTTTCTTGGAGACCAAGTATGGTCCTTTTATTTTTTTAAAATAAGCACAATATAATATATGAGGGACCATGGGGTTGGTGGTACTTGGACATCAAGTATATATGGTACAAGTCAAAAGTTTTTATTTTTAATAATATTAATTTTTAGTGTATGTGCTCTGCATGTGTATCAATAGCTTAACTAATATTTAAAGAATATGCTTATGACATAATTAAATGTAACATCGATGTTTCTTATGGTATCAATATCGATTTGATGGGTATAGATATAGTGCTACGTGATCACTTGGGTTAATTTATTCCTGGGAAAACTTTATTTCTTGATCGTGTGGCGAGCCCGTTGTTGGCCGAGATCATAGGGTGCGTGAGGCTCTTAGTTGGCTAAAAGAATGGTTCAGTAGAACAAGGTTAGTTGTGGATACTGATACTCTACTTGTGAAACAAGGTCTAGAAGAAAATTTGGTGAATTACTCTTATTTGATTCTTTAGTATTTGATTGTAAAACTCTCACAAAAAAATTACCTTTTCTCTTTTTGTCCGTTGTTAATAAATCAACGAATCGAATTGCTCATTGTCCTGTTAGAGCATCTAATTCTATGTCTGGTTAGATGGAGTGAGATACTAGCTAACCCTCCATCTCTCATTATCAGTGTACTCATTTTTATTTAAATAATACATGAGGAAAGAACCAATTTTTTTTTAAAAAAAGATGTGGTTATGTATATAATTATAATATGTTCAAACTGATAAATGATTATGTTTAAGAGTCTAATTCAATCCAGTATTTTTTTTCTTCCGTTTTTTAATTATTTTTATTTAAATGTATGCTTTATTGAACAAAAGCTTTAAATTGTGGAAGAAAATATAATAACCACAAAAAGAAAACAAAAAAAATGGAAAGAGACATAAAGTCAACAAATAAAAAGTATCAGAAGATATTTTCTAAGCTGATTTGGAATACTTTAAAAAGACAAATTATTGAGAAAGCTTATATATATGATGATAATTATATAATGTATGGATTATTAGATACTTTTTATCCCAATTTATGTGACACATTTTGTTTTTCGAGAGTCAAATCATTTTGAGTTTGACCTGCAATTTGCGCATGAAATCTTCATTTTTTAAAATGAAATCTATATTTTTGTAAACTAAGTAAAAAAGTACTATAATTCACAATAATTGACAATTCAAAACATGTCAAAAATATATGAAAAATTTACGATCTAAGATAGACTTGTTTGAATCTCGAAATCTGAAATATGTCACATAAATTAGAAAGGACGGAGTAGTACTTATAGTACTTAAGAAATAGTTATATTTGAATATTTACTTTAACGATATTTTAGTTTTATTTTACATACTTTAACCCCCCTATTACTAATACACACATTTAATTAATTTCTTTTTTCGATTTTCTATTCTACATAAATAATATATAGATTTTTCACATAATCTTATTAGAGAATATTTAATATCATCAATCAAACGCAGCATAAAATAATTATTTTTCATAAGTTATTGCAACAAAAAAAAGTAAAATCCCTCTAACCAAACATAATATTATCTAATCCATGATTTTGCGCTGGAATTATTTTTATTTATGAGCATGTTATAAAACTAAAATTATAATTTGGGATTAAATAATAATGATATTATTTAGTGAATATATAATTCTTGGTACATAGAGGTTATAAAACATGTAGTCATTTTTACACTACATACACTTTAACAAATTATTATTTCAATTTTAACTTTAATCTTAACAAAGACTTTGGAAAAAAGAGTTTCATGAAGAAGGGCATTTTTTGTCATTTGATTGTTTTACACCAAAGATTATCTTATCTCCATATTATTATCGTATAAAAATAACACCAAAATTATAATATACTAACCAATTCCGAAATTACTTATATCGAAATAAAAGTTTCAACCAATATACAATAAATAATTTTACACTTTTATTCTGAAATTATTATACTTACTCCTTATACTAACCGCAAAGTACAAATATGACATCTTTTCCTTGGAGTTAAATCACAAAATTTTAATTTTTTTTTGGTTCAAACAAATTTAAAAACATTATTTCAATTTCACATAAAAGTTTAAATTTTGTAGTGAGACAAATTAGAATTGTTATCAAATCCTTTTTTGCTAGAATATTCAAAGAAGTCCTTCAATGTTGTTGCTCTATACTTTGGAGGATTGTCTTTTGACAATAACTCCTCAATTGGTCCATAAATTCTAGAAGATTCCAATAGCCCTGTGCTGAAGAAACTTGCTACTGATATTCTTGGACCAATTTTATTTGCCAACACTCTATGGTCTACGCTTTTGTACTTGTCATTCGATATAAGCTGAAAAAATAAAAATTGAATGAAACTTTATAAATTAATAATGACTTGTTATAGCTTATTCTAAGGAAATTTATTTATCAATAATGCTATGAATTTCATAATGATCATTCAAATTTTTGTTAAGAGGAAGGAAGCGAACCAAAAACACCATATTTGAAAACATAAAAAAACACACACACACACACACAAAGTAGAATATCACAACTCACATGTATAAATTTGTTACATAGGTATATTTATGTCAAACAATTCACCTTACATTAACCCGTGTGAACACCACTTTAAATTATCCATGATATATAAGATCATTTTTCCATTTAAAAAATTAGTATTATAATTTTAACGTAATAAATTAAAAATTGAATGAACACACATAAAAATAGGACAGTTTAATGTACAAAGTATTATGTGTTCAAACAAAGACCTAATAAGAATGCACCCTTTAATTAAAGAAGTGTCATGTAAGCTATATTACTTGGACAACTTTCCAAAAAAAATTACCTCACCTATATTGGATTCTCAAACTTAAGATGCATTATTTTTTAGGATCTGTCATATGCATCTAGTAACATAATACACGTAGAACACCATGTAGGATGTAAAATGTCAGGTAGGATATCATGTAGGACGTATGTGTCTATTTGTACAACTTTATACAAATTTAAGTGTCTACTTGTGCACACTCAAAGTTGGAGAGCATAAATATGAGCTGAAACCAAGTTAAAGCAGACATATTTATGTGTTATGCCTTTTTTAAAAGCATGAGAAACATAAAATATAATCAACCAACTTTGACATATTCATCAATGATTGATTTTATAGCTCGAATCAGTAACTTATATAGATCACACAAAGACAGTTTTACCTGAAGAATGTCGCCGATATTAATTATTAAAGCTCCATGAATAGGAGGAACATCAACCCATTGATTCTTGTGAAGAACTTGAAGTCCACCAATATCATCTTGCAAAAGTACTGTGAAAAAATCACTATCAGCATGTCTACTTGAGCCTAAGGCAAGTTCTGGTTGTGGACATTTAGGATAGTAATTGCACAAAATGCCTAGTCCCTCAGCACATCCCATTTCTTTAAGATGGTTTGGTTTTAGACCAAGTCCTTTTGAAAATAATTCAACCAATGTGTATCCCAATTTCATCACATGATTTGAGTACTCAATTATAATTTCCCTGTAAAAATGAAAAAAAAAGAAGAAGAAAGAAGATAAATTAAAATGGATTTAAGTTATATACATTGATATAGGTTACTGGAAACAACTTCTTATATGTCCTAATCTTGTTGGACATGGTTAATTGTCTGGTAACGACTTATTGCTGACAAAAGATGACAAATATCCCGTAGAATTAGTCAAAGTACGCGAAAGATGATCTAGACACCACAATTTTTTTAAACATTTCACTATAATGATGTAATTTTCTTTGGAACCGACTTTTATATGTATATTAATTAATTATATAGCTACTAACATAAAAAAATGATATTTAGCAACAATTAATTAACGACAATAGATTAATTGCCGCTAAATATGTTTTTTAGTGGGAATTAATGGTTTAACACTTTTTGGAACAGACTCTCATATGTATATAATTATATTGCCTCTATAACAACATTATCCCACTATAACAATAAAAAAAAATATTCAAACAAACAATGTTCAATATAATTAAATTACCTGCATGTCTCAGGCAATTCCTCAGGCTTAGCAGGATCAGGAGCCATGACAGAGTAAAGTGAGTCTCTCCAATCTGCTGCAAAAGATTTCTCACTAAACAACTCAAAATTACAATTATACATAACCTTCCTCGCAACATCTCGACTATAATACGGTTTTTTAACGTCGATATCTTGCTCGTGAAAACGTCGTGTACCACGCAACATTTCGTCTAGGACGGGGACCGGAATACCATGATTGATCACTTGGAAAAAACCCCATGTCTCTGATGCTTCTTGAATTTGTTTCACTATTTCTTTGTTGTTAATGTTGATGTTTTGAAGGTCTATTAAAGGGAAAATGAAATTTGAATTTTTGGGAATTTTTTTTAAGGAATCATGAGGATGGATGAATATTTGGGGTAGTTTAGTAATTCCACCATCAATAAGTCCTTTCACACCTCCTTTTGTGTCATCAAAGGCTTTTAGTTCACTAATTTTATCATATTTTTGTTGTGTGTTATTGGAGGTTGCCATCTAGTTTTTGGAGGTAGTGCGGTGAGGTGATCGAAATCTCTCTAATTTAAATAGAGCAGAGATTTTAGCTTTGAATTTCTGAATCTTTATAAAGATCTAAAACAAATACATTTTTTAAGTTATACTAAAAAAATTGGTGAAATAATTAAAAATTCTTTTTTTTAAGTAGATTTCGGATTTCCAGTTGTGGAATCTATGGGAAAGTACAACGTGAGAAGGACCATGGAATTGCTAAAAGCTCTTAATTTCTATTTTATTAAAATATATGGTTGAAATTAATAAGCATATCTTATTTTTTTTAGTCATTATTTTCCCATAACTTTGTCTTATTCCTTAATTAATTGAGTAATGATTTTAAAAAAACGCATCGCTGAACTATCCTTTTTAAATTTTTTATTATTATTTATTATATTTTAAATTATCAACTATTTCATTTTTTTTATTTGAATTATTACTATTATG
This sequence comes from Solanum stenotomum, assembly GCF_019186545.1. Classification (NCBI taxonomy): domain Eukaryota; kingdom Viridiplantae; phylum Streptophyta; class Magnoliopsida; order Solanales; family Solanaceae; genus Solanum; species Solanum stenotomum. The sequence goes on from NC_064285.1 coordinate 62,998,110, forward strand.
CATTAAAACACACCTAGCTAGTTGAGTAGATGTAAATAGTTTAGGTATAATTTTTCTTTTATCATAATCAGTTTTGAATTGTATTTTAATAAATAAATTATGATAGCTTAGGTGGAAAAAAGAAATAACTAATAATTGGCATGCATTTCGATGTATGTATAGAGAGAGAGAGTTGTTAACTAATAATTAATCTTATTAATATTAATACATAGATGGTGATGGCTAGGTAATTCAACTAAAGAAAAGGAAATAACTAGTAATAATTAAGGTATAAAACTCACAAAAATTAATTATTCAGATGTATTTTTAACTATTAATTAATCTTATTAATATTAATGAAGTAACTTCTTTCCTTTTTTTTTTAATAATAAAATCAAATATAATACTATGGTCAACTAGGCAATAAATCAAAGAATGTCACATGATAACATGACTATTGCAGATTCACAAATATATGAATCTGCAATATATAGTAATGCACATCCCATAAAATCTGCCTTAAAAGAGGATTTTGTTTAAATAATAATATTTATTATATTCTGATATCTTTGATAATTACAATGTTGATTTTTTTTTCTATAAAAATATAATGATATTGGATGATTCATAATTTTAGGAAAATAATTTTTGAGTAGAATAGGGATATTTAAGACAATTTAAATGATCTTTGTGATAGAACTATAATATAATCTAAGATAGTATATTTGAATATTTATATAATTATTATAGTACTTATTTTAAATATACCATGATATTTCTATATCTATATATAAAAAAAAAGAATGTTATTATAAGGGTAAAACTAAATACTTAAAATTAAAGAATTTTCTAAAAAAAATGAAACTATGTCATTTATAAGAACATAATTAAAAAAAAAAAGTTATATAAAATGCAACAATAATTTTTCTTATTTTTGATGTTATTTTTTAGAGCCATTGATTCATATAAATGGTTACCCTTTAATTAAGGGACTATTTTCTAAGAGAAACTCACAAAGAATAACCAACTTCTTTTTATATTCAACATTTTTTTTTTCATTAATTCCAATTATTTCATATTCATCAATATATATATGTTATTTCTTTTTAAATTGAAATTGATATATTTTTTTGTAGATTATCAGAGTTAAAAATAAAAAAAAAGATGGCACAAATGGTAAAACCAGCTGATCAAAAGTTCCCACAACATGATCAAAACATGCAAGATGGCCATGTAAATAAAATACAAGTAAGATCCATTTTAATCCATGTCGATTTACTTAGATCACACTTATGAAATTACATCGAATCTTATTCATATTGTTGATCCCCCCCCTCCCCCCTCCCCCTACTATTGATAGTTAATTCTCAAAAAGAGGAAGATCTGGTATATAAATATTATGAATTTTGAATTTTACAATATAAAATATATTTAGTGAATTTCTTAATCTACACGTAATAGCATGATGCTTATGAAAATATTACGATAGGTTTCATTCATCTGAATAGCTAAAAGATAGATCACATATTTAGAGGCTTGCATGTAGATATATTTTAGTTGACCGGATATAATAAAAACAAATTATACAAAATGTATATTACTTAAACTCGATCTGATTTATTATATGTAAATTTAACTTATATTTCTAAAATAGGTTTTTTCATGATTTTCGAATCGCACACTGATATATTATAACTTTTACAACAAGAAATTTTTATACCATAAAGGTCATCTGTCTTACTTTCAATATTACAACACTATATTTTAAGTATGATTGTACATATTCTTTAGATGATTTAATAATGTAAATTTTTCGAATTTATATTTTTCAAATAAATTTCTTATGTTATGTCTTTAATTTAAATTCATGATAATTGAATCACACGATATACGATACAATAACTTTTACTCTTATGTCGAAGCTATACTAATTATTATTATATGATAGGATGGTCAGATAAATCATGATCAACTATGTGATTACCTACATGATCAACAGCTGCAACCCCAAGATGGAGCACAACTTGAAGGCAAAATTGTTGCACTTTCTTTGTCACCAAGACATGCCCAAAACCATGCCATGCACAAGTGATATATCATTTTGTTATAAATAAAACGCGTTGATTTTTCATATGGTCGATCAATCAAGTAGTAATTATTATTTCAAATGATTTTTTGAGATATATAATTATTATGAGTTGGTCAATGATCATTTGAGAAAATCAAAACTCGAAATAAAATTGAGGAAGTTGAAAGGTGAAAATATTAATTTTCATCATATAGTTAGTTAGATATCTTGTTCGAATCAAAATATATTAGGGTAATTAGTATGCTTACTGCAATGGCGTACGCAAGATTTCGCTAAGCAGTGTTTGTCTATTGTCACAATTTGTATGTGAATTTAAGGTTGTGGTCATGACTTTAAGGTATTTACTTTATAACTTTTTTAAAATATATATATTATTAGCTAAATGTTCTTTTCAGTTGGCATATTGTGTATCCATATTAATTTTCTTGAGAAATTATATTTACATGTCTATAAAAAGGAAATTTTTGATGATGCAATATGTTGGAAAAGTATTATTTGATATTCTCAGAATTTAAACTCGAGATTACTAATTAAAAATGGAAGAATCTTTTCGATTTCGCTTGATGATGTGACAGACTGCCTATGTAATTATTTGGTACTTTCCATAAATTTTCCAGCTCTCTGATAATTTAAAACATATTTTTAAGTATTCCATATTCGAATTTTACTCTCTCGATTAAGTTTAGATTCGTTTTTGAATAGATTCACTAAATGCCAGGACGGAGTTAAAGGTTTATATGAATCCTCTACGTCAGAAAATTATATTTTATATAAGAAGTTAATTGTTTATATATAAATTGTAGATATTGAATCTCCTTAGCTTTTTCGTATATTTATTTCCTTATATTTTGAGTTTCTTTAGTGAAAATTTTAACTTCATCATTGACTGTGAAAGAGGGCAACACATTTCTTGCCAAGAGGCTCTCCATTCCAAATTAAAATTTTAAATCCAAATCTTTTATTTGATGATAGAGGGATTCCAACCATTCTACGTACCCAATTAGTCATTTTTCAACTCTCAACATCAAGAAAAATATAGAAAAGAGATAGATTATAAGGGGTCACTTGGTACACAAAATGAGATAAGCAAGGATATTCCATAAGATTATTTTATTCCACCTTTTATGTAGGATAGAAATGGAATAAAATAATTTCGAGATTAGCTAATATCTCAAATCAAATATAAAAAAAAGTTAATATCAAGTTACACCCACAATTATTGTTCTTATCCCACCTAACAAACCAATCTAAATCATAGCTTGTGCATAGACACAATTGGTCATAGAGGATGCACCTTATTTGGCTTATTTTGAAACATTATGAGAAATATCTAAAGGTATTTACCTTGGAAGGATTTTAAAGCTAGTGATGTATTTATTTTTTACTCTTTATCTTTTTGCAATACTTTTTCGACTTGATGCCGCCCCTGAATCCACAAGTACCGACTTGAATACCCCTAAGATAAGATGTCACGACCCAAAAATGGACGTGATGACACTCGTCTTATTCCACCAAGACAAGTCAGCCTAAAACTCAACCATTACAATAAAATGCGGAAATTTCATAATCAACTCAAAAATATCTCCAAAATCTGGTTGTCACGTGTACAAGTCTCTAATGTGTTATAACGAAGTTGAAAGAAAATACATGTTTCAAATGACATTGTTGCTAGAATAGAACAAGATCATAATTAAGAAGAAAGAAGGTCCACTGAGTTGACAAACAGCTACCTCACAAATCTCCAAGAAGCCTCAGAAAAGAAAAGAATATATCACAAAGGTCCGGGCTAGTAACCTACAAAAAAATGTAGTAGCAAGGGGTGAGTACCAAACCACGCGATACTCAGCAAGTAAACCTCTAAACACAAGCTAAGGGGATAGAATACGGGTACTCCTTACACCCCAACCGAACCTCCATAACTACAACATGCATAAAATCAGTCCAACCTAACAGTTCAGAATTCACATAGCACATATCTCAACAACAACATTCTAACAATTACATATCCTCAACAACAAATTCAATATTCACCAATCAAAGTTCCATAGAAAGACACTCATAAGATCAGCAAAACACAATATCAAGTTCACTAATGATAAATATGTGCAATGCAATGGAATGCAATGTCAAGTATAGTGATGCATGTCTGACCTAGTGATACACACCCGCTGTCTCTCAGTCCGGGACCCATGGGGGACATATATGTCCATACATCTATCGTGGCGCGCGATATGTCCCTCGATATATAGTATCCATCGCGGCGCGCGATACGTCCCTCGAAATATAGTATCCATCATGGCGCGCGATACGTCCCTCGAAATGGTACATCCTCTTATCACATAACACTTATCACAACCATGTCTCAGAACCAATGCAAATGACATGTTCACATAAATAATGAGGAGATGACCATTTTCATAACAATACACAATTCACAACAATACAACCGTGATACAACATCAACAATGATTCAACAAGCCTTTCAACCCAGTCTCAAACATCACACATCAACAATTAAACACATTGCCTTTTATTACCCTTTTTTCATCATTAGAAAATAATCAATATGTACAAATCAACCCATCACCAAGTCTCATTACCCCAAACACATATCACAAGGAAATACACGAATTTCATACACTTAACAAGGGTTTAGAAATTCACTTAGCTTGCCTCAAATAATCGAACATTCACTCCGGGACTTAAGCCTTCCCTTTTCGTTGAACTTCCAACTCAAAGCAATCTAGTCAAATAATTAACCACAATAAGATTTCAAAACTAACAACACCCATGTTACTATAGGTCTGACCTAGACCCAAAAACTCATTCCAAATCTAAAACAAGCTCTTAATATTTTCCAAATTTCAAGGCTAAGGTTAAGTCTTAATTCCTCCAATTATTATAAATTTAAAGGTATTCAAATAATATAATACCCCTAATATTTAATTACTTATCTCAATATATTAAAACTAGAATAACAATGTAACCATAACAAGAAAATTAAAGCACGAAACAAAAATCCAATTTACCATCAAGTAACCAGATAGTGAGACAGTGACGTGAATTTGGGAAAACAAAGTAACCACGTATCTTATACTCCTAAAGACTATCTAATAATTTGTTAATTGTTACCCTTAATCGTTATGCCATCACTATTGCCATGATTGTAAGTCAAACTTGTGTCTGTGCAAATTCTCAAGTGAAATTTTACTATTTCTATATAAATAATATTAAGAAAGTGCACTACCTACTACATCTATCAACAGTTAACCAATCAAAACTATTTAACTTTCTCACTTTTAATCCCATGAAATTGTTCCACCTACGCTGCCTAGGAGAACTTCCAAGTTCCAACTCCAATCTCTTTCAGCTAACGCACATAACCACAAAATATATAATTAAGACAAGAATTAAGTTATCCCAATCCAATAATAAGACCTTAAATAAATTATTAAAATTGCCTCATTAATTGTATAACTATAATTAACTAATAGTCCAAAATACCCCTTGTAAAATTTTCGGAAATAGTCAAAATAATTCTAGTACTCAAAATGAGCTAACGGGTCATTACATAAGAGGAGGATAAAAAAGCAGATTTAGTTGTAGGTATGAGTGAGTGAGTGCAGTGAAGGACTCTCGCTGAAACGACCCCAAAAATGCCCGAAAATGTGCTTCGAAAACACCTAAAATTGTAATTTCCATATATCTCAAAATCCGTGCATCATTTCGGAAATTCGACTTCATATTCTTATTCAGGAGGTCAAATTGAGTGGGAAATGAGTCTAACCCGAATTTTAGAACAACCGTATCAAAATTCGAAAATCGCAAAAAATGCGATTTTGAGGGTCAACTTTAAAGGGGCATATCTCTCAGCACACAAGGAACTGGAAGGAGCTCAAACTATCAAAATTAAAGCTCTGTGAGTTAGCTTTCCAACGCAATTTGTTTCACCTCATTCCGAGTTAGGATGAAGGAGTTATGACCATTTTCGTAAAACCTGTCCGGCAGAAAATGCAAATTCCAGTAGCCGAAAACACTGTTCACCCGCCTCAATTTTTTTCTAAGTGTTGGGACGTTTTTATAAAAAGGGGACATATCCATACTTAGTCATTTAACTTCAAAACATCCAAAAACTCTCTCTAAACCCTCTCCAAAAATTCCACCAAGATCATCAACCAAATTCAAGGATCCCAAGCTTTAATTCCGGATTCAAGATTCAATCTCAAGCAATTCTCCATTCCAATCTTCATCAAGAATTCTCCAAAGTTGAGGTATGTGGGTTGATTGTGGAAACCTTCCTTTCCACAAGTCCAACCATTTATCCTCTATTTTACTTCAAGTTTATGGGTCCTTATGATCATTTATGAACTCTTGAATTATGGAATTATTACTACACATCCTATTATGGTCTATTTTTGTATATTATCATGAAATGGAATGATTATATGATGTTTATGGTTTTCATGCCTCCATGATCAAATTATGAAGGTTGTTATATATGTATATATATATGTATGTTGTTGGTGGGCTGTTTTATATGGATTTTGAAATTGGTTGGACTTAGTACTCTTGAAACACATGATTTTATTTACATGAACAAGTAGCCCACCATATGTTTGATAAAATGCCATTTATAGAATTCTTATGAAATGGAAGGTCCAATGTACGTCCTATGAGTCGGATGATTATATAAGTATTGAAATGATGATGAAATGGATACATGTATATGATTTTCTCTATATAGTGTGTGAGTCGACCAAGCCTAGCTCGGGGGGTTGTAGGCCCGGGTAACCGTATCAAGGGGTTGGTACCTTGGTTGCCTAGTACGGGGGGTAGTAGGCCCGTATAACCGTATCGAGGGGTTTGTACCTTGGTTGCCTAGTACGGGGGGTAGTAGGCCCGTATAACCATATCGAGGGGTTTGTACCTTGGTCCCTAGCTCGGGGGGTGGTAGGCCCGGGTAACCACATTGAGGGGTTTGTACCTCTTTCGCCTCTCCAAGGGGGTGGTAGGCCTTGGAAATACTATATTGATGGTCACTCACTACACATATACTATGCCCTACTAAATATGATTTTTATATAAGCATCATTATACATATCATCTCATTAATATGCTATCTATCGGGTACGATTATGCATTTTGCCTATGATGTCCATCCCTTGTTGCATTGCATTGCATCCCATATACTTAGTACATTCAAACGTACTAACGCATACTCTATGCCTACATGATGTCACCATGTAGGGACCGGAGCACCGCTTGACCCTCGTCCTCCGCGTGGCTAATACGATTTTCTATCAAGGTTATTGGTGAGTCCTCCATTCCGGGGACGTTGCTTATGATCTTTTGCTATGTATAAGACTTTTCCTTTTAGTTATGTTTTGACTATGAGGGTGAGCCCAGTTGTTTGTCTTGGCCCCCGCTAAAGTACCTATGTTTAGAGGTGGTGTTGGACAAGTTGTGTATTATGTTTGAGCTTGATTCATCTATGGTATTTATGTATCATTTCTTCTTTTTTTTTTTTTGCTCCCTTAGTCCCGATTTCCCCCTTGATTATGCTTATCGCTTATGGTCATTTTAATTGCTTCCGCGACCAATGATGTGTAAGATACGCTATGAGGCTTGTTTGGGGTTCCTTCGGGTTCCCCATTCGCCGGTCACGTCTAGGCCCTAGGCTTGGGTCGTGACAAACTTGGTATCAGAGCACTAGGTTGATAGATCCTCGGAGTCCAACACACCGCGTTGATTAGAGTCCGATTCATGGTTGTGTTGTGCACCACAATTATGAGTAGGAGGCTATGAGACGTTTTAGGAAATGTTTCACTTCTTCATGTTCTAAGTCGTGCGGTAGAGTTGAATTAAGTTCTTTTTTTCCCTACGGTTGTTCTTTGCTATGCTAGATCATGCCTAATACAAGAGGAAGACGAGCCCGCGCACCCGAGGAACAACCGACCAATGGGGATCTTCGGGATGCCCTTACTTTATTTGCACAAGCTATGGCTAATCAAGCCAACCACGGGGCCCAAACCCCTCAGGCTCCTACCCCGGCATCTCGGGTGAGAGACTTCGTGCGGATGAATCCCCCGGAATTCTATGGGTCTAAGTTAAATGAAGACCCTCAAGAGTTCATTGATGAAGTCCTCAAGATATTAGCTATCATGGGCGTGAAGTCAGAAGATAAGGCGGAGTTGGCGGCCTACCAACTAAAAGGGGTGGCCCAAATATGGTACAACCAATGGAAGGAAGAGAAGGGGGTAAACTATGTGGTGCATTGGGAAGAGTTCAAAACGGCTTTCCTTAATCGATTCTTTCCTCTTGAGCTTAGGGAAGCCAAATTGGTGGAGTTCATGAATTTAAAACAAGGGTCTATGAGTGTGAGGGAGTATGCCCTCAAGTTTAACCAACTTTCAAGGTATGCTCCACACTTGGTTGCCGACTCACGGTCTAGAATGAACAAATTCGTGATGGGTGTGTCCGACCTAGTGAGTGAAGAATGCCGGTCCGCAATGTTGATTAGTGACATGGACTTGTCCCGCTTGATGGTCTATGCCGAACAAATGGAGGAGGAGAAGTTGAGGAAGAGGAGGGGTCATGAGGCCAAGAGGGCCCGTTTTGAGGGCAAGTTCCAAAGTAGAACGGGAGGCCGGTTTCATCAAGGTCAAGGGTCTTCTCATGCGCTCCATAAGGGGTTTGCCAATGATGTTCCAAGGGCCCAAGGTGTTAGGGGTATGGGTCCTATTGATGTATGTCCGAAGTGTGGTAAGGGCCATGGTGGCCCGTGCTTGAGAAATACCGGTGCTTGCTATAGTTGTGGGGAAATGGGGCACAAGGCAATGGATTGTCCTCGAAATCGCAACAAGGGTAAGGAGGTCCGTCCACAAGGTGCCAATGCGGTTCCTTTGGGGAGAGGGGGCCGACAAGATGGTGCCCCAAGGCACAATCGATTTTATGCTTTGCATGGGAGGCAAGGGGTCGATGAAGTCCCCGACGTCGTTACCGGTATGTTGAAAATCTTTGACTTTGATGTATATGCATTAATTGATCCGGGTGCCTCTCTTTCTTTTGTCACCCCCTTTGTTGCCAAAAAGTTTCATGTTGAGCCCGAATTGTTGCGTGAGTCATATAAGGTGTCTACTCCTATTGGTGCATATATTGTTGCTAGGAAGGTCTATAGAAATTGTCCTATTTGCATCTTGCATAAAATATTGCCTTGTGATCTTGTTGAGTTGAACATGGTCGATTTTGATGTTGTTCTTGGGATGGATTGGTTGCATGCATACTATGCTTCCATTGATTGTAGAACCCGTAGGGTCAAGTTCCAATTCCCAAGTGAACCCATTCTTGAGTGGGAAAGCCAAAATGTGGTAGTCAAGGGTAGGTTCATCTCTTGCATTAAAGCCCGTAAGTTGATCTCTAAGGGGTGTCTCTATCACCTTGTGAGGGTTAGGGATGTGGAGTCCAAAACCCTTCCTATAGAGTCGGTTCCGATCGTAAATGAATTCCTTGATGTCTTTCCTAATGACCTTCCCGGTGTTCCTCCCGAAAGGGAAATAGATTTTGGCATAGACCTCCTCCCCGATACTCAACCCATTTCTATCCCCCCTTATCGTATGGCCCCGGCGGAGTTAAAGGAGTTGAAGGAACAATTGAGGGACTTGTTGGAGAAGGGTTTTATTAGGCCTAGCCAATCACCATGGGGTGCACCGGTGTTGTTTGTGAAGAAGAAAGATGGGTCCCTTAGGATGTGTATTGATTACCGGCAACTCAATAGGGTCACCATCAAGAATAAATATCCTCTTCCTAGGATTGATGACTTGTTCGACCAATTGCAAGGGGCTAGCCACTTCTCTAAGATTGATCTTCGGTCCGGGTATCATCAAGTGAAGGTGAGGGAGTGTGACATTCCCAAGACAGCCTTCCGGACTAGGTATGGGCATTATGAATTTGTGGTCATGTCCTTTGGGTTGACCAATGCACCGGCTATCTTCATGGACCTAATGAATAGGATCTTTAAACCCCACCTTGATTCCTTTGTTGTGGTCTTCATTGATGATATTTTAATCTATTCGCATAGCGAGGAAGAACATATGGGTCACTTGAGGGTTGTGTTGCAAAGATTGAGAGAGGAGAAGTTGTATGCCAAGTATGAAAAGTGTGAATTTTGGTTGAGGGAGGTTGCCTTCCTAGGTCATGTGGTGTCGGGGGATGGTATTAAGGTAGATCCTAAGAAGACCGATGTGATTAGAAATTGGCCTAGGCCATTGACCCCGTCGGATATTAGGAGCTTCTTGGGCTTAGCGGGTTACTATCGGAGATTTGTGAATGGGTTTTCTTCTATTGCTTCTTCCATGACTAAGTTGACACAAAAGAAGGCTAAGTTTGAGTGGACCGACGAGTGTGAAAGGAGTTTTCAAACCTTGAAAGATAAACTTGTGTCCGCTCCTATATTGTCACTACCGGATGGGCTTGAGGGATTCGTTGTGTATTGTGATGCTTCTAGAGTTGGCTTGGGTTGTGTCCTAATGCAAAATGGTAAGGTGATAGCCTATGCGTCTAGACAACTCAAAGTGCATGAAAAGAACTATCCTACGCATGACCTTGAATTAGCCGCGGTGGTGTTTGCTTTAAAGATTTGGCGTCATTACTTGTATGGGGTACATGTTGATGTGTTCACCGATCATAAGAGCCTCCAATATGTCTTCACCCAAAAAGACCTCAACTTGAGACAAAGAAGGTGGCTAGAATTTCTTAAAGATTATGATATGAGTGTGCATTATCATCCCGGTAAAGCTAATGTGGTGGCGGATGCTTTGAGTAGGGTGTCTATGGGTAGCCTAGCTCATGTTGATATTGGTGATAGGGAAATGGCTAGGGAGGTGCATCGGTTGGCTAGGTTGGGGGTTAGGTTGGAAGAAATTAGTAATGGTGGTGTGGTCGTTGTTGATGGTGCTAGGTCTTCCTTGGTTGATGAGGTGATAGCAAAACAAGATCTTGACTCTTCCTTGTTAGAATTGAAGGCCTTGGTGAAAGAGGGTAAGGTGGAAGTTTTCTCCCAAGGGGGAGATGGTGCCCTTAGGTACCAAGGTAGGTTGTGTGTGCCTTGTGTTGATGGTTTGAGGGAGAAAATTCTTGAGGAGGCTCATAATTCTTCCTACTCCATTCACCCCGGTTCCACCAAAATGTATAGAGATTTGAGGGATGTGTATTGGTGGGGAGGCATGAAGAAGGACATTGCCAAATTCGTCTCCGGTTGTCATAGTTGTCAACAAGTCAAGGCCGAACATCAAAGGCCGGGTGGTCTAACCCAAGACATAGAGATTCCTACTTGGAAGTGGGAAGAAATTAATATGGATTTTGTAGTTGGTTTACCCAAGACTAGAAAAGGTTTTGATTCTATTTGGGTGGTGGTTGATAGGATGACAAAATCGGCTCATTTTCTACCGGTAAAGACAACATATGGGGCGGAAGATTATGCAAGGTTATATATTCATGACTTGGTAAGGTTGCATGGGATTCCTCTATCCATCATATCGGACCGTGGTACTCAATTTACTTCACACTTTTGGAAGTCCTTTCAAAGGGGTCTAGGTACGAGAGTTAAGCTTACTACGGCCTTTCACCCGCAAACGGATGGACAAGCCGAAAGGACTATCCAAACACTTGAGGATATGCTTAGGGCTTGTGTATTGGAGCTTAAGGGTAGTTGGGATGATCATCTTCCATTGATTGAGTTTGCCTATAACAATAGCTATCATTCTAGCATCGGTATGGCTCCTTTTGAGGCTCTCTATGGGAGGCGTTGTAGATCACCGGTTGGGTGGTTTGAGGTTGGTGAGGTGGCCTTGTTAGGACCAGATCTAGTTATGGAGGCTCTTGAGAAGGTTAGGATGATTAGAGAAAGGTTGAAGACGGCCCAAAGTCGCCAAAAGTCCTATGCCGATGTGAGGAGAAGGGCTCTTGAATTCCAAGTTGGTGATTGGGTCTATTTGAAGGTGTCACCCATGAAGGGTGTGGTTCGTTTTGGTAAGAAGGGCAAGTTGAGCCCAAGATACGTGGGTCCTTATAAGGTGATGAGGAGAATTGGCAAGGTAGCTTATGAGTTGGAATTGCCTAGCGAAATGGATTTGGTTCATCCGGTATTTCATGTGTCTATGTTGAGGAAGTGTGTGGGTGATCCGAATGCCATTGTGCCTCTTGATGTTGTGGGTGTTGTTGAAGATAATTTGACCTATGAAGAGGTTCCGGTCCAGATTTTAGATAGACAAGTGAAGAGGTTGAGAAACAAAGATGTGGCTTCCGTTAAGGTCCTTTGGAGAAATCAACAAGTTGAAAGTGCTACTTGGGAGGCCGAAGCGGACATGCAAAGGCGATATCCTTATCTTTTCCACTCCACTCAAGCTTAAGGTATTGATCTAAACCCTTTATAAAATCTCAGGTCTTAAGTTCAGCCACCATGTCATTGCATACATTCATGTTTAAGTTAACAAGTTCATTGTGGTTTTACAACTATGTTGAAGTTTTTGAAATGAGGTGTAAGTGCATTGTTGCATCCCTATGTGGGCTGAATTTGCCATGTTTGTGTTTCTCATGTACGTTTCTTTGACATTCGGGGACGAATGTTCCCAAGGGGGAGATATTGAAACGACCCCAAAAATGCCCGAAAATGTGCTTCGAAAACACCTAAAATTGTAATTTCCATATATCTCAAAATCCGTGCATCATTTCGGAAATTCGACTTCATATTCTTATTCAGGGGGTCAAATTGAGTGGGAAATGAGTCTAACCCGAATTTTAGAACAACCGTATCAAAATTCGAAAATCGCAAAAAATGCGATTTTGAGGGTCAACTTTAAAGGGGCATATCTCTCAGCACACAAGGAACTGGAAGGAGCTCAAACTATCAAAATTAAAGCTCTGTGAGTTAGCTTTCCAACGCAATTTGTTTCACCTCATTCCGAGTTAGGATGAAGGAGTTATGACCATTTTCGTAAAACCTGTCCGGCAGAAAATGCAAATTCCAGTAGCCGAAAACACTGTTCACCCGCCTCAATTTTTTTTTAAGTGTTGGGACGTTTTTATAAAAAGGGGACATATCCATACTTAGTCATTTAACTTCAAAACATCCAAAAACTCTCTCTAAACCCTCTCCAAAAATTCCACCAAGATCATCAACCAAATTCAAGGATCCCAAGCTTTAATTCCGGATTCAAGATTCAATCTCAAGCAATTCTCCATTCCAATCTTCATCAAGAATTCTCCAAAGTTGAGGTATGTGGGTTGATTGTGGAAACCTTCCTTTCCACAAGTCCAACCATTTATCCTCTATTTTACTTCAAGTTTATGGGTCCTTATGATCATTTATGAACTCTTGAATTATGGAATTATTACTACACATCCTATTATGGTCTATTTTTGTATATTATCATGAAATGGAATGATTATATGATGTTTATGGTTTTCATGCCTCCATGATCAAATTATGAAGGTTGTTATATATGTATATATATATGTATGTTGTTGGTGGGCTGTTTTATATGGATTTTGAAATTGGTTGGACTTAGTACTCTTGAAACACATGATTTTATTTACATGAACAAGTAGCCCACCATATGTTTGATAAAATGCCATTTATAGAATTCTTATGAAATGGAAGGTCCAATGTACGTCCTATGAGTCGGATGATTATATAAGTATTGAAATGATGATGAAATGGATACATGTATATGATTTTCTCTATATAGTGTGTGAGTCGACCAAGCCTAGCTCGGGGGGTTGTAGGCCCGGGTAACCGTATCAAGGGGTTGGTACCTTGGTTGCCTAGTACGGGGGGTAGTAGGCCCGTATAACCGTATCGAGGGGTTTGTACCTTGGTTGCCTAGTACGGGGGGTAGTAGGCCCGTATAACCATATCGAGGGGTTTGTACCTTGGTCCCTAGCTCGGGGGGTGGTAGGCCCGGGTAACCACATTGAGGGGTTTGTACCTCTTTCGCCTCTCCAAGGGGGTGGTAGGCCTTGGAAATACTATATTGATGGTCACTCACTACACATATACTATGCCCTACTAAATATGATTTTTATATAAGCATCATTATACATATCATCTCATTAATATGCTATCTATCGGGTACGATTATGCATTTTGCCTATGATGTCCATCCCTTGTTGCATTGCATTGCATCCCATATACTTAGTACATTCAAACGTACTAACGCATACTCTATGCCTACATGATGTCACCATGTAGGGACCGGAGCACCGCTTGACCCTCGTCCTCCGCGTGGCTAATACGATTTTCTATCAAGGTTATTGGTGAGTCCTCCATTCCGGGGACGTTGCTTATGATCTTTTGCTATGTATAAGACTTTTCCTTTTAGTTATGTTTTGACTATGAGGGTGAGCCCAGTTGTTTGTCTTGGCCCCCGCTAAAGTACCTATGTTTAGAGGTGGTGTTGGACAAGTTGTGTATTATGTTTGAGCTTGATTCATCTATGGTATTTATGTATCATTTCTTCTTTTTTTTTTTTTGCTCCCTTAGTCCCGATTTCCCCCTTGATTATGCTTATCGCTTATGGTCATTTTAATTGCTTCCGCGACCAATGATGTGTAAGATACGCTATGAGGCTTGTTTGGGGTTCCTTCGGGTTCCCCATTCGCCGGTCACGTCTAGGCCCTAGGCTTGGGTCATGACACTCGCCTCCCCCGCCCATTTGAATTATGACATTATCGACTTGCTTAGAAAGACCTCTCTTTTGAAATCAGTCCCGTCCCTAGATGTAGTATATTGAAACTTGAGTGGACTCTATATGCTAAAATGGATGGAGAAACATTTTGGGTAAATACTTGTCTTTATTGCGATTGTTGAGTGTGCGAACAAATTCTTAATTGGTTGTACGGAAACATATATTTTTCTATAGCGGTGTGACAATTAATAGACATAATACATAAATATGTACTTTAACTTGACATCAGCTTACATTTATGTCCTCTAACTTTGGATGTGCAAAAGTAGACACTTAAATTTATATAAAGTTGAACAAATAGACACACACATCCTGTATAAAGTTGAACTTGGATGGCAATTTGCGTGCTACGTAATGTCCTACGTGTGTTATGCCACATAAGACTCATGTGTCTACTTGTTCAACTTTATACAAGTTTAAGTGCATCTACTTATGCACACCCAAAATTAGAAGACATATATGTAAAATGAGATCAAATTAAAAAGCACATTTATATATTATGCCCAATTAATATTACTTTAGTTTTGTATAGCAATTCTTGTTGTAAATGATGAACTTCCTTAAACAAATAAATAAATATTGTCTTCTGTGTACACATTGGATTACCATTCCTTTCAGAAGTAAAATGCAATACTCTCTCCGTCTCATATTAATTTTCCACGTTATCACAAATATTTGTTCTAAATTACATACAATTTTATAATTTCTTTTTTTAGAAAGTATATACATGTTTGTAAAGTTACAAAACAAAGTTTCTAAGTGGTTAATAAGTAATTGTAAGATAGAAGAAAATATAGACAACTAATATGGAATGCAAGGAATACATCTTATGACAATCAAGTAAATTGTTGAATGGCTATTGATACACAAGAATATGTAAAAAAAAAAAAAAAAAAAAAAAAAAAAAAAAAAAACAAACAAACAAGGACTTGCCACAAGATTTTGCAGTTATAAACCTAGCAAACTATCAACTATGATATCATTGTAGTCCAACACACATGAATTTCCAATGCCATTGCACCTCCTATAGGTGTGGGCGGAGCCAGGTTATCGCAAGGGGGTATACATATATATGGTCAAGAATCTCCTTGGCTTCTTCGTATGTTTTCCTTTTTTATATTTTGGGTTCCCTTGACGAATATCCTGACTCCACCACTGAGTCTGCTAAAGGAATAATGCTATCTATTCAAAACTAAAAAAGTAATTCATGAGTTCAAATCTTAAACTTATCTACTTTAGTTGTAACCATTTCTATGTGCCTTTTGCCATCTCCATGCTATTGCTAAGCTCTCTTCAAGCGTGTATCTCGCGATCCAATTCAATTCGTGTCTAATTTTAGAAGGATCACTGTATACTTCAGCATAATCTCCTGGACGTCGAGTGAGGTATTCAACCTTTATGTTAACTCCTGTAGCTCTTTTACAAGCTTCGACGAATTGTTTCACTGAACTACCTGTAGTAGTAACAACAAGCATCATACAAATGTCAAGTGATTCCTTTTAACTTAGAAACAGAGAAAGCAGAGGAAGCAAACCTCTTCCTGTTCCGACGTTGTAGATACCAACTTTGCTAGGTCTTGCGTGCTCTAACGCTTTGACATGAGCATCGATTAGGTCAGTCACATCGATGTAGTCTCGTATACAAGTTCCATCTGGTGTGTTGTAATCTACTCCTCTTATCTGTAGTTAATTCACCATATAGAAGAAAAGAATACATTGGTACATATTAGGGACATTATAACAAGTTGGAAAGCTTCAAAGGTATGTTGCTCGGAGTTCACACCTGTGTCAGATCCTTAAAAAAATGCACTACTATTTTTGAAGGATCCGACATGCACCCCAATCAGCATTTTGGTGGACTCGTAGAAGAATATTACTCATACGTGATACACATTTGACAATGTAATGAATTTTTTGCACTATCAATGTATTTTAATCACCTGTAGTAGGTAACATGTCTTATTTTCCAGGTTATTTACCCGTCATTATCTCAGGGGAGACTTGATAGTGAAGAAAATTGTTTTAATATTGTCAGTGTAGCGTGTGGAAGTTAAACCCATATATGTTCTAACCTTCAGCCCTGGAATTATTCCCCTGGCTGCATCAAAACAAGCACCAGATATCCGTCCTTGCTCGCGCAATTCAGGTCGAGGAGCTTCTCCTAACCTTCCTTCAGGATCTGATCCAATTACATTGAAATACCTGAATTATTTGATTCAAGAATCGTAAGAAATTGGAAACAAACAAACTTCTTTTCTAGAGTACGACACTTCTGGAAAAGACTTTAAGCAATGTGCACTGACAGTATATAGCTTTTCTTAAAACAGTAACCAACAACAGAAGGTAACACTTTATATCAAGTCTTCGAGAAATAGACTGAGAATCTGTTATAACAAGTTCAATTGCATCGATAGTGTGAAAATTCTATACTGTCAGTATATGTAATTTAAATCCCGTAGGTAAAATATAAGAAATCATTGATAGCACAAATTACCTTAATATCATGACAGCAACATCAGAAGTTTTTGAGAAGTCCAGTATGATATCTTCAGCCATTTTCTTTGCTTTTCCATACGGATTTATCGGTGCCTGATTGTTCAAAGTTAAGTCAGTACACCGGAAAAACTAGAATGATCGACTACAATTATAATAACCAAACAATTACTCCACAAGTCCGCACCAGCAAAAGTGTCAAATTGAAAAAAAAAACTGGTTCCAAGTTAACATCAAAGGAAGTGTTCTTAATAGACACATAAACTACTATATCGAAAATCAATTTAGCGTAAATTGCCTAATAAGTAACTGGAATGCAGTTACTGACTTGTGGGGTTTCTTCTGTAATAGGCATTTTCTCAGGCTCTCCATACGTAGCACAGGTACTCGAATAGATTAGTGTCTTTACACCATATGTTGCCATTGCCTTAACTAGTAGCAATGTATTCGATGTGATATTGTGATAATACCTGCAAAATACTCGAGAATATCACTATAAAAGAATAACAAGGGTTTCTCATAATTTCGATCTTTCTGAATGTATGAAATGCACAAGCTCGGAAACAATAAGTACAAAAGAACACTATTTTCAGACAACTGCATTGGAAGATTAGTTCTTGAAATGAAATCTAGGTTGCTCGGACTCTCCAAAAATGCTTATGTACCCGTGTTAGATCCTCAAAAAATGCACCTATTGACATTTTTGAAGAGTCCGAGCTACATAGAATGAAATCATTATTTTCGGTGGAAGTATAAAATGCATCAAACTGAACGATTTTATACAGTCAATATGAGTTAGAGCTTCAGAATTTTGGGGAGTACCTGAGAGGCTCTTGTGTACTTTCACCAACATATGCAACAGCTGCAAAATGCATCACAGCATCAAATGCATTTCGTTTAAATATCTTGTTAACCTGAGTTACCAGTTAAGGATGAAAACGCCAGCCTATAATCAAGACCAGGGGCGGAGCCACAATATTAGAAAATCCATTAAATATGTATAAATATTTAATTGCGAAAGCAAGTCAATCGAGCTATGGTTTCGTTGATAGGTTCAGAGCCCATAAACTTCAAATCCTGACTCTGCCTCTAAATTAGACCAGTAAAAGAGGTGATGTGAAGTGATCAAGATAAATGCGGAAAGAATAAAAGAAAACATTAAGGATACAGCTACTGCATCTCCTAAATCTGCATAAATAAACTGAAGTCGTCCTGGCTCAGGAAACAATTCTTGAAGAACTTTTACAGCGCCCATGTTTCCACGCGAAAGGTTGTCCTGTTCAAAAGAATCCCGGGATTATGCACAATGTCAAAAAAAGTTCAAAACTTGATTCGTGAAGGGGGGGGACGGCTGAAATGATTAAGTAACTTACCACTATAGTTACACGGTATGAATCCTTTAGGAGTCGAACGGTAGCATGAGAACCTATGAAGCCAGCTCCTCCAGTAACTAAGACATGAGTTACACCAGGTTCGCGTTGAGCAAACTGAAAATTTTAAATGAAAAAATGACTATTAGATTCGTCGTTATCAAAACGAAAAAGAATCTAAAGGTAAAACATTTGCATAAGAAAAAATTGTATGTTTGAACTAGCCCTGCTTCAGCAAAATATAGTTTTGATATCACTAAGTGAATAGAAGTGCGTTAACATTCTCTCTTACCAATTTAAATTTTTAGATGAGATGACCACACATTTAAACGACATTTAAACTGTTGTGGACCATAGATCACTTGAAATTCGGGGTTGAAGAAGTAAATGAGAATGCAATGCATAAGATGAAAACTTCGAGTAGAATTTAACCTTCATGAAACTACTAAAACCAGGTGATGTTCTGAATATAAGAAAACAAATTGCAGTAATGCCAGCGGCCAAGAGCAGTTTTCTAGTAATATTGTTCCTTCTCTTGGACACCACCAATATATCCATGCCTGAAAAAAGAAACGTGTAAGCGCCTTTAGCATTCCTAGAGTATTTTTCCACTTCAAACTTCATGATTTTTAGATGAGAAATTGGAGTGATTCATCTTATATCCATTTGAATCATACTATAAATGATAGTTCTTCCACATTACACTAATACTATTTAGGGATAAGGGTCTGAAAAATTATCTCAACTTTGGTCGAATTTGTTGTTGCGATACTAAACTTTCATGAGGACTTATTACCTCCCTAGACTATTTAATACAGTATTTTAACCATATATTTTTGCCCACGTGGACATAAAAAAATAATGCAAAATTATAAATAGTAATGTGTCCACGTGGGCACATATATACCTTTAAAATACACTATTAAATAGTTCAGGGGGTAAAAAATATGGTATTAAATAGTCTCGGTAGGTAATAGGTTCTCATGAAAGTTTAGTATCGCAACAGCAAATTCGATCAAAGTTGAGGTATTTTTCAGACCCCCTTATCCCTACTATTTATGAAACTAGTGGTTAATGACCATGTATATGTATCATTTTGCAGCTATTGAATCTGTACTAGTACTTTAAAAGTCAAATTATTGCATTTAAGGCAAACTAGTTAGGAGGGCGTAGCAGTCACGAATTAGGATAGAAGGACAGAGGGTACTGGAGTGTTGTTGTCGTAGTAATATCCTTATTCTTGTAAGTTGTAGTTACTGCTTTTGATATCCTTTATCATTTGTGCTTATTGTGCTTCAGTTATCGCACTATGTTGTTATTGTTCTTTTGACTAGTTGCTATGTTTTCCTCACTACTTTTTTTTTCTTCCATACCTACTTTGATTTGCTGTACTCGAGCCAAGGGTCCTTCGGAAACAACCTCTCTAGTAAGGTCTGCGTATACTCCATCCACCCTAACTCCACTTGTGGGATTTCACTGGGAATGTTGTTGTTGTAAGGCAAACTAGTCTTAAAGAATACGAAGGCTATTAAAACTGAGGGAAAAGGCTCCAACTCCTAAATTCAAAACTAGCCAGAAATGCCCATTTTGAGCTTGTTCAGGCGGATGTTCCCATTGATCTTGACTTTACAAATTGTGCTTCTTTCTAATTTCCATACAAAGTCTATCCTATGTTATATTCATCATTAGCAAATTTTCTCGTATTTGCTCTTGACCCTATCCAATCCGAAGCATAATGGAGGATAATTTTAAACCATTATAAAAAGTAGAGAGGTAACGTTTGGACCTTCTATCCACCTGGTCCACACTCTGGACCTCAATTAGAGTTGAGCAAATACGAGACGATTTGCTAATGGTAATGCTATGAATAACATCAAACTATAACGAAGGGTAAAATTAAGAAATATCCATAGAGGAGTGAATCTGAACCTTTTTCCTAATATTAACCCAAAAGGCTCACAAGATTGACTCTAAATTAACAAAAAGACATAAAAGGAGAGAGCTCACTTACTTTTTTCACTAAAAAAAATAATTCTATTACCCAAAGCAATTGCTTTCCTATTGCAAAAATCATACTTGCAAAACTTCACTCACCTTCACCAAGAAAAACCATGTAAATACTTATTCTGACTCGATGTTTACATCAAACTAAGCAAATTGACCTTAGCGGTTAAAAATTAAAGCAAGAATATACATCACCACCTAACTATGGTTAAAAAAAATGAACGTATGTATGAAAAACACTTATCTTGCATTATTGATCTGGTGTAAACATAGAGTATGAGAAAGTTTTACGTAGTACTACCTCCATCATATTTTACACGATACACTTTGATTGGGCATGCATTTTAAGAAAGAATGAACAAACCTTTGAAACTTATGATCTAAAACAAACTAGAGATATTTGTAGGGATATAGTAAAATGAGAAATTTAATGCTAAATTATTCTAAATACATAATATATCTTCTTTTTTTAAAATGATCCAATAACTTCAAGAGAGAACAAAGAACCTTAATTACCAGAAAGAAATGATAAACAAGAGAAGCGATTCAACAAATTTTATAAATATAAATTATAGAAAGCAAGAAAAAAAAGAGAAATGAAGATGAATAAATGGTGCAAAAATAGATCTAAAGCCTCAAAATAAGGGAATATTAATTATTTTACAACTTTGAATTGTCATAATGAAGTCCTGGTCTTCTGGGAATTGAAGTGTTTTATGACTATTATCTTTATTACAGTTAACATAAAATGAGGCATGTACAATTAACTCTTTTTTTTTAAAATAAGTCTTGCAATTTTATTTTATTTTAAAAAGTTAAAATGGCGAAAATCATGTAAGAGTTGATTTATTTTAGCATCTCACGAATGATTATAAGGAGGATCATTTCAATTTAAACAACAACGTGATTGTTATTATGTTGATACTCACATATTATGGCACGTCACACATCAATATATAGGAGGTTCGCGCCATAATGAAATGGATGTACAGGTTTCATCAACCAATTGGCGATCCACACGACGTTGACCTCGCCCCCCTCGAGGTCCTCTACTACGTACCTCATCCCTATGTACAGCTTGCCTTTGACGACGTCGAACAGGCACAATAGGTGGTTCCTCGTATTCAGTTGGTGGTGTATAATCTGGAGCAAAGCTCAACCGCGTCCCCAGGGAGGCAGCAGTCATAGACTCCACTGAAATGCGGCTGAACTTCTCTGCCAAAACCTTCTCTGCATCAGACGCGGTAGGATCATTCCCGACACTGAGAGCCAACTTATATGAATTTTGATGTCCTCGAGCCTAAAACAAATTAAAAGATAATACATGTCCGTAGTCAATGGTCTAAGATACGTGTAAAATATCAAACAAGTACAATGATGTACGATACATACCAATGCCTCATGTCTGCCTGCCATGTGTTGATATCCCCTATCCACATCATGAGTTGGATTTCCTATAAAAATCCGTGAGTGACGGTGATACCAATCAAAGTACTCTAATCGTGACCTTGAAGCTTCAATCAATAGCTCAGCACGAATTATGTTATCTCGACGATGTGCCCAAAAAGCAGCCATAAACTCAAAATAATGTATATCTTGTTGTGTTACCCTAAATCGCTTGTCACGCTTGAAATGAAGGTGGTCAAATGTAGTGCATGGTCCAGGAATATGTTGCTCCCTACCAAACTGTCTTAGGACACGGTCTACCATGTGCCACTCACGATAGATTCCACAAATTAAGGGTGTTTGTGCCATCCAAACATCTCGGCCACGCTGGCACCACTCAGGGAGCCCATTAATGATAGTCTCTGAATAAGGCTCCCAAACAAACTATAGCAGAAAAACATAAACATTTAATAAATTAAACAAATTCTACAATTCTATTCGAATAAATACTCAATCAAAAAGCAAACATAAATTACGATAAATCACCTGGCCATCATTTAGGTTGTCTAATACATCCCTGCAAATGGCAAGCACACCTCGCACCTCATTTTGGCGAACTCTACAACGAGTCCACTTTCGTGCAAGTGCCGTAAGTGGCTCAGGTGGAGACATAGGTTCTCTTGGAGGACGCAATGATGGTTGCATCGGGATTAGTCGCTCCCAAGCCCAGACCTACATTAAGAAAATTTTAAAACTATAAAGATTATAGCTATCAAAATAAGAGAGGCAAATAAAACCACATAAATGAAAAGTCAAATACCTGCAACAAAGAAAGAAATCCACATACATCACTTGCTGCGGACATTGAAGCACGACATAGACAATTGTACAGGTACGACAATGCGGATGCTCCCCAAGCTTGTGTTCCCATTGTGCTAAGGTCCCGCATATCTAGTAGAAAGTCTAAACTAAGTTTACAACCGGACTTATCAGGAAATATTGTGCCACCGCACAACCATAATAGATACAACCTAACTCTTTGTTGCACATTAACCTCGGCCGATTGGTCTGTAATAGCATCTAAGCCGTCCATATATGCAACTAAACTACCTACATACAACCTACTAACGCCAGTAAAGCAATTCTCATCAGGTGCCCAACCAGTAAGCTCGTAGATCAACTGTTGCCACCCCTGAACAGAGATATCTCTAGCACCAGCTTGAAGCAAAGGGTCACCATCTACACACATGCCAAACATGAGCTCGACATCCTGCAATGTGATCGTTGCCTCACCTGTACGCATGTGGAAAGTATGTGTCTCTGGACGCCACCTCTCAATTAGTGCAGTAATGACTCCCCAATCATATGGAACACATCCTACCTCTACAACTCCCCTAAATCCACACCTGCCAAAATAGTCAAGAATACGGGGATGCAAAGGACGATGCTTCAAATGTTGCCATAATTCATGATCTGTACGACGTGGATGTAGACATGCTTTCTCTCCCCTCAAGGTCCCATTCCACACACTTTGTGATCGATGTTCCGCCTGCAACGTTAGCACATCATAAACTTCTGGACCAGAATGTACAGTCACTTGTGGAGGATCCATACCTATAAACAAAAAAATTAAAGACACACAATTATGAGTAGTATTTTAGAAAGAAATAATCACAAGAGAATACAAAACTCAATTACTTCTCTTACTCTTAAAAGTGAAGATATCTTTTTTACACATTCAACTCCATCAAAGAAAAAGTTAATTTTGGGATTATAGTCAGTAAAGACAAGTACATAAATGAATGTATAGCATATTATAAATTTTCTTTAATTTTACCTAGTATATATTTTTTATTTGTTGTATATTTTCAATTTAGGTATTTTGCACTTAATCAAACACTTATTTCTTATTGTGCTTTAGACTTAAAGGTTTAACAAGGCCTCCTATATCCAATCCGTTCCATATTAGTTGATCGTTTTTCATTTTATACAGTGTTTAAGAAATCATAAATAAGATAATCATTTTTACTAATTTACCCTTTATCCATATTGATGGACATCAAAATAATTTATAAAAAAAAAATAGGCCTAACCCATCGGTGGCCCCCTAAACTTGCCACGAAGTTTCACTTAGGCACCTCAAGTGGGCTATGTTCATTTTAGACACCTCATGTAGGGTGTCGCTGTGTCATTTTGACACTTTTTGCTGACTAAGCACAGTACGTGTGCTACACGAATTTTGAGCGCGTCAGAGACTTTTTTTGTAAATATCTCTTCTCCTTCTTCTTCCTTGCTTTCTCCCTTCCATCTTCCCCACCTTCTACCATCCTCCATCACCACACAACTTTTTAAAAAAATTCTACAATATTTTACTAGGTTACACTCTTTGATTCTTCCATCTTCTTTGAAAATTGAATTTGCATCTTGATTCATATTCAAAAACAAAATCGATTTCAAGGGAACAAAAAAAGAAATCAACTTCTTTCAAATGGAAAAATTGATTTACATTCTTACCTTCTCCATTGAAAATTAAATTGATTTCAAGGAATAAAAAGAAATAAAGAACAACCTCCAATGAAAAAAAAAGAAATTTATTTTACATATCCTTCATTGTAAATCCCAATTGTAGTAGCACAAGAAATCATCTTCTTTTAAATGTCATATAAAAACTTTTCGATTTGGTATGAGTTCCCTTATTCTCCAAAACGTATTTTACTTTGTAAACTAACCTATGTTCTTGCCTTTTTGATGGAGAAGAACAGATGAAGGGGAAGGAGGCGCAAGAAGAAGAAGAAAAGAGGTGGGGGCATGGGGTTTGGGATCTGGAAGAAAGAAAAAAAAAAGTAAAATTGAGATTTTTAAAAATAAAATGAAATTTCCACGTGTCACGTACCAATTCGTTTATTTTTCCACATAAGAGGCGTTTGGATGTACGCACTTAAAATGTGGTTTTGAAAATATAAAAAGTGTCAAAATAACACAATGAGGTTTGACATGAGGTGCTTAAAATGAACAAAGCCTAGTGAAAGTTGGTGCCAAGTTTAGGGGGCCACCGATGAGTTAGCCCAAAAAAATATGCTCGATAGCATAGTAAGTATGAATAAATATCATTGGATAAATAGATATAAAGTAATTAATGAACTCTTATAAAAAGAAAATTTTCTAACATCTAAATTTGTTTAGCCTTCCAAATAGTATTAATTGTAGGGGTAAAATGAATATTTTTTAATAAATTATTTTTACCTTAATTTAGTAAGTGAAAAGCAATTTAAAAACAATATTTTTAACGAGATAATCAACTAATATATGACGGAGAGAGTATTGACTTTGTATTCTTTTTGGACTAATTACTAAATTTCACCAAAGCTTTAAGAACACCATCCCAACATAGAAGCAAGTTAATAATTCCTTAAAAAATAAAAATTAATACTCAATTAGTTGAATAACTAAACGTTCACCTCTTATAAGAAGTAATCTTAAAGCAAAAAATTAAATTCTAAAGCAAACTAGGACCATGCATTTCAACTAAAAATCAAGCACAACCATAAAAAAAAATCTACAAAAATCAGATATCATAGATCTACCCTAACTAAACAATATTACATGAAAAAAAATAATTAATAACAACTCGAGCTAGCAAAAATACCTTAAAAATCGATTTTATCCTGTAAAAAGCTTGAAATTTCAACTGAATTTTTTGCTGTGTTGAGAGTTGAGGCACCACAATCGTAGGGACGAACAATATTTCAACCAAAAAAAATGGTTTTTTTTTTTTTTTGCTTTAACTGATTGTGAATGAGGAAGATGAAATTTGGGGAGAAAATTTTTCAGAAAAAAAATGTCTTCAATGGAGGAAATGGGAAAGAAAGAGAAAGCTATTAAAAGCAAGGCGCACCGCTGTCTGCGACTCGCAGTTGTGGCAGCTTTTATTATTGTTTTCGTTTTGATTTGATATAAAGTTTTAAAAGATTAAAGAGGAGTTTTGAATGAATTGTTCGTTCTTAATATATCAGGTAAAAAGTTGAAATTAAAATGTTGTTAAAAAAGAGAAGGGATTGTTTTTAAGATGAATTAAAAAGGAAAATAACGCAATCAAATTGAAATGGAGGGAATGAATAATTGAACAACTCATTGCTTAGGGTGATTATTGTTTGGTCCAATTTTAGGTATTATCAATTTTTTATTTGTAAACACCTTAAATCGATAATCAAATTAATAAGATATTGTTGGAATTGATGCTTTCTTGTCCAACTTTCTTCCCCCACCAAATTTTGAAGCAATGTTATAAGGGATCTATCAAACGCAACTTCAAGTTTCAAAACTCACGAAACTACCATTCATAGGACTTTTAAGTTTTCTCAAATAAAACGCATGTCCAAACACAAACTTCAAATTTCAAAAATCACTACTTCGTAAACTTAAATTTTCAAGTTCCAACTTCAAAATCTACAACCAAATGAAAGCTCAGAGAAGTAACCTCATCTAAGATGGCAAAAGCTTTAGTTCAAAAGTAAAGCTTTTTTCAGCCAACATATTAGTGTTGCTGATCTATACAGTTCTAGTATTCAAAGCAACAGTCCCCTGTTTTTTCTTACATACTGTGTACCATATAATAGACATGAATTGCTAAGAAGCAAAACATTACACAGAAACACTACTCTAACATACATGAACTATCGATTTCGATTGGCTGGGAAAAATTCAGCACTTACATCAAACGAGACATGTCGTTATACCACTGAACTAGCACTGGTGTTGACATTCAGTCGCATACAGTGACGAGCGATTAGAATACACAACCCTTTTCATATTGCGACGACTGAAGAAGACAACATATACCTACAGTTTATCCAACATGTTAACACTGGTAAAAGCTATAATGTTCATTGCCATACCTGAACCATTGACGGGGGATGACAACTTTCAAATCAACTCAGTAAACAAAATGGGGAAATGTTACAGTAAAATAATAGTCGATGAACAAGAGCATGTAATTACTATTACAGTTATCATCCATGCTAAGTTTCAAGTCTAGCAAATGTATCCTATCAAACCTGCAGAGTTACCATTACGTCCTATGAGCCAACGTCACTTCAGGTGAACACCTTCTTCCCCGATCAAGAGAGGGGAGATAGCCAAGTCAGAGTGCTCCCTAAACTCCACATAAATGGCCTGTACATCCTATCTTTCCAGCTTTAATCCAAGTTTACAGAAGAGCAATGAAAAATAAGCTCTTTGGATGAGAAACACTAAAAGGAGAGACCAATAACCCCATCACTTTCTAACATTATACACAGTTACGTAAGACGAGACTTGTCACAAACGAGAAAGGAAAAAGGGAAAGAACAAAACTTTTACTTCAAAAAAAAATGAAGAAAAGTTGAGGGAAGGAAGGAGAAAGAAGCATGGAAAGAAAAGGCAGGGAGAAACGAAAAAGAAGAAGAAAAAGAAACACAAGAAACACAAGTTAGAAGGGGAAGAAGAGCTTTATGCATTAAAATGACGCCCCACATACCCTTGCTTCTAGCCTTCAACATTTCTACTGGCATGGAGGTAAAGCACAACGTTGTGTTCTGAAAAAGGCAGCCAGATGGTGATCTTGAGAACTATATGCAGTTGTGGCATCTTAGCATCTCCACTAACAGCTTACAGATTCAGGATTTACTTGTCCACTGCTTTCACCATGAGCATTGAATCCAGTTACAGGCATGGACCTCTGAGCAAAATTCAACAACAGCTTCCTCTGGTGCTCATTTGTGTGTGGGAGACTAGCATGTAAGAGTTCGACTGGCATTTCTCTGCTTACAGCTCTTGCAGCTTCTGAACCAATCAGTTCTGTGTTTGACTGGGCTGGTGAAGCGAGCGATTGCATTATAGAGTCATACTTACTCAAACAATACTTAGTAAGTAAACCAAAAAAGGCATCAAACGATGCCTGCCAAAGGGCAGGGTTAGGCATGCTGAAGCTGTTAACAGCCTGAGGATCAGTCAAGAGATAAGTTGCCCTTTCAAGAACAGATTTAAGAATAACAGAGGCTCCATCTCCAGCAGGGCTTCCAAGAGGGCGAAGAGGTGGCTGCTCTGAGGAACAAACAACAGCAGCTAGACAAGCACTAAGCAAATTAAGGTCCATGCCACTTGTACATGCAGAGACTGTTTTTGCAAGTGCAGTGATAGTCTCAGCAGCTCCTAGATCAGGTGGAAGGCCGCCAAACAAAAACCTTAAATGGCGAAAAATTGTCATGCAAACTATTCTTGCAAGCTCACCACCAGGTACAAGAAGCTGAAGATACCTTGAAATGAGTTTCCGGCCTTTTGGTAGAGACACCAACCATAAGAACACAATGTCATCTTTAGGGGTCAGCCCAACTGAACTGCCACTTTTTCCAAGCGGGTCAACAAGCTGAATTGAGGCAGCCATGCCTTCCAACAGAATCTGCCGCTTCCGCCTCAGCTGAACACCACCATCTTGCGGCTGACTAAACTGAAGTAGCCTATTGATGTCATCAACCTCAAGGAGAAGATAAAAACCATCCTCTACTGTAATTCTAGCAGCAAGCATTGGTTCCTGCTCCAAAGATTTCTCAGACATCTTCTGATCACCACTCCCATTACATACAAATCCCGGTGGATCATATTCAAGAAGAGGACGAGGCCTGCGGATGGAAGAAAATGAAATTTGCCCCTTAGCATCAACATGGAGGTGAGGCTGCGAGTCTGTACTATTGCGTGATCGTGAAGGTTGCTCCTTGTTTGGACAAAAACGATGTTTTGACCTCGACTCAGCTGCTTTCTTTGCAAGGCGAGCTTGGTAATAATAGTCGTCCGCATATGGATCATTGCCATGTGTTGCAGGATGCTGCATTTTCAGGATGCTCTCTATTTCATCACCAGTCATGTACTTAGATCTGAACTTGGGAACATTATTCTCACTTTTTTGGCTACCGCCTTCAGAGCCTAGTTTAGAAAAGCGCACATTCTGTCTACCTTTATGTGATGACTTAGATTTTGAATCTCTAAAATCAGCCAACCCATGCTTACCGAGGTGGGCAGGAGAAGGAAAGGAATTAAATTGGGAAGGCAGTGCAGAAAAATGAGCTAAAGATGGTTGAACTGAATGATGCAATCTTCGCTGCTGCAGTTGCTGGGAAGAGATTAACAGAGGAGATAACAAACCATTCTGAGGAAATTGATGCGGAGATAAACTATTTAATAGTCTAGAATGATCCCCATGGCTGAGACTCACGTGACTAGTCCAGTGATTTTGCAGACGGGTATCAAGAGAAAGACTGGGAGGTATCCATTGTGGCATGTTTCCACCATAATGAAGCCCATGAGACAAGCCTGGTAAATGGATATTAGGATTTGACAAAGTGGAGAGATTGGCATCTGAATAGGGAGACTGAGGCCCAGCAGCAAGAGATGGCATGCTTTGATGAGATGATAGACTGTATGGTGAGGCTTGTAGAGATCTGCCAACCGGAGGAGGGAGAGAAGTGAAAGATGACTTTGGCAATAAAATGGGTTCGCTTGAGAAGCGCTGAAGTTGTGGTTGCTCAGGATTTGAGGATGTTCTATACAACGGTTTTGACTCTGACAGATGCACAGGAGAGAAATAAGACTGTGAAGACCATCTTTTGTTTTCCTGGTGACATTCAGTGTCAGACAAATGCTGATCAAAACAATCAGGAAAATCAGTTTCCTTTGCCCATTCAGCTGCCGACGAACCTGCAAACAATTTCGGTCAATCAAAGAGAGCTACATGGAAACTCATCATTAGAATGACAATCATTAACAATAGATCTAATCTGGAATATGTTTCAAAGGCAATCCAATTTTTCCTAGATAGTCTCACAGATTTCCTTTTAAAAAGACGAAAGATGGTAAGGAGATGATTTCAGCATAAGTCAATAACTTTTTGTATTCTCCCACTTAATGCTCAACACAACCATTTGATAAACAACAAAGCAGAGACATAACCACATGTCACACACATAAGCAGAGAAAAGGAGTACAAATGTGTAGAAGCCCCAAACTTAGATCCTATTACATTTCGTTATACACAAGTTGCCAATGAAAAATAATATGCAAGACAAATAAATATATAAATAAATGAGCAAGACAACAAAAAAAAAAGAGACTTTGGAGACAACAAAGAAAGAGAAACTTTATGATATTTCAGAAATTTACAGACTTGGACTAGTGGCCCAATATGCAGGAGAGCAGATAGTGTTAAAGGAATATGATTTCTATTACAAAGTAGCATCAGATAAAACTAGCAAGAAAATAGTGAATTTCATACAGCAGAAAGCCCAAGAGATTTTTTTCAATATAAAAAAGTAATATCAGATATTGACTCAAAGATGAATCCACATGTGCACTTACTTTCCCTCGAAAACGATCCTGATCCACGATCACCAATAATTCCTGGATGCCTAGGTCCTGCGACATTTCTGTTCAACTGGAGAAAAGAAAAAAATCATGTATGCTTTAAAAAATAATCATGTAAGCATACTTGACTTTGCAATATGCAGAAAAGATCGGAAGGTAAATCGAAGACGCATGCCATGCAAAACCAAGATCTTCAAATTTTAAGATATTAATGATCAAATCAAGTACATTTGAGACAGCCTTTCCTTTTAGTGCCATTCAGAGTACTAGAAGACTATGTAAATCAGAAAAAGAAAATTATTAGTTCCAAGTGTGCTTAAAAAGCTCTGTTTCTCTTCACCTACGCCTCAAGTTCAATATTTTGCAACTATCCAATCATTATCCCCTTCAAAGACAGGACACTAATCAGATTGATACCACAGAATAGTTTCACATTTCTAAGAGAAGATGCTACAATAAAATTTACAAGCCACAGTTCCAACACCCTTACTAGTTAGTAGTAAGTTGTTTGACTTGCAAGCAAGTTATTCGGGATAAAATAATCCCAGATTGTTATCCTTATTGCTGATACCAAACGACCCCTTAGAGATCGACAAATTACATATGAGCAAAATTAACCGGATTTCTATTCAGAATCAAGAAGAGATAAAATAAAATAGCATAACCAGCTATTATAATGAACAGCAACACTTAATAAGGTACACTTGTGATCAAACCTTTGAAAATGTAGTTGCCAGATCATCTATGTCAGATAAAGACCCCAAAGCTGATCCCTGAAAATAAAGCAGTATATTAGTATAGGCAGCAAAAGAGGTATAACTACAAAGAAAAGTACAATACGTCAACAGTTTATCAAAGTAATAAAAAATATAGCATGCTCAAACCACCAAAGGCACAAATTCACAAGAGATGGCACCAAAAATTTTTAGGGATCAGACATAAGCTAAATGCAACTTAATGAGAGTGATATGAAACTCCTGAGCCAGAAGAGAAGAAAGTGGGTCAAATAAAAACAATAAGTACTCCAAATATAAAACTATTAATTGGCAACGAGACAGCACATCCGCCAGTTATAACAAGATAAACCCATTGATAAAATTCCAAAACCAAATTAAAAAAAAAAAAAGGAAACTTGCACTCTTTTCCCTCAAGTTTGAGCTAAACGCCAATCTTAAAACTTGTACTAGCAATCAACATTTTTCAGCCTAAACTTTAATGAACGAGGAAATATCGTTCATCGTGGGTACCACAGACCTAATCAGAGTGAAGCTAAAAAAACCATGCCTTCTGCCACCCTTTGCTGATTACCTCACTACCACTTCTCCAAACCAGCACAAACCTTAATTGCAGCTCGGAAACTTGGACCAAAACTTTAAAACCACCATCCTAACCCTCCAAATAGCCTCATAGATCAATGATGAAAGGAAAGACTATAGTGGACTCCTGATTGTAGAGTACATGGGAAGGGTTTCAGGACTCTTAAGTGACAAAGCAAGAAAAGAACTAGGCAGAGGACAACAAAATGATAAAATTCCCATTTTTCTTTTTATTGATTCACCAGTAGGAAACTAAAGGATGTCATCTCACATAAAATTGGAAGTAAAATGCAATGAGCACAAAAGTAAACAAGAAACAAAGATTGGAAAATGAAGTAGCAAATCCAAGGACCAATTTATGCTAATTTGCTCCTGGTGCAATATATGTATGATATCAATGTTTCAGTACCATAAATGCTACAGAAGACCTAACTACAAGTTCTCATAACTTGAGCGCCCATAATTAGTAAGACCAAAGAAGAAAATAAGTTTATCTCTAGTATTTTCGGTAATAGAATGTGTAGATGCCAAGTTTATTTATTTCCTTTTTCCTCATTATATAAAGATAAAAAACAAATGTCAATGTCCAAGAGTGGCTACATGACCACACTTTTCATTAAATACCAAACCGTCATTAGGCAAACATTTCATTTCAAATCCAAAACAGAGTAACAGAAGGATGTACCTCATCTTTTTCAAACAAATGGTACTCATGTGTATCGACATCACCAAATCCACCATCCACCACGGGAACACAATTGTTTCCTTCTTCCTCTAGACCACCCAATTCAACTTCCTCTCCTGAATCTCGTCCAAAAAATGCATATTGGGATGCATCGAAGAGTGCACTATCTGCTTAACCAAAGGAAAAAAGTCAAAATTTATACACCGTTTCCACATCCAAAAACAAGCACGGATTTTCTTTTAAATGTAATACAGGAAACTGTAAAGAAAATTGGTCATGAACCTAACTCAACCCTAAAAGCTAGCTAGCTCAAGAGTTGAGGACTGCCCAAGCCATCCCTTCACCGAACGATGTGGGACTCTTCAACCGAAACACGGATAGAATCAAACAGTAAATTGGATGAATTTCAGTAAGAGCATCAAGACAGAAAAGAAAAACAAGCGGACAACAATAGCAACTATGCCTTAATCAAACTAATCAGGCTGCTATATAGATCTTCTATCTGCATTCCTCTCAATCCAACAAATTTCAACCAAAGAAAACACACAATTGAAAAATGAACTAGTTGAGATGCTATCCGAATCCTCTATATATATTCCCTCAATTCTGACTCATTGAAAAAAACAAACCACTTAGGAAATGAACTAGTTGAATCATCTATATCCATCCCGTAGAGCATCATGCCTGAAAAGAAAAACAAGAGGATAACAATAGCAACTACGCCTTAGTCTCAAACTAATCCATTTGCTATATGAATCTTCTTTATGCATTCAGCTCATTCTCACTAAATTCAACCAAAAGACACAATTTAAGGATGAACTAGTTGGGTCTCTGTATGAATCCTCTATATCTATACCACCCATTTTAAACCCCCACTTTCCACTTAAGAAACGAACTAGCTGAAATCCATATAGAATAAAACAGTAACTCAAATGAAATCCAAGCAGAGCCGAATCGGTTACTCTTCCATATATGAATCTCCTATATGCATTCAGCTCATCCCCACAAACTTCAAGAATGAAGTTGGATCGTTCTATTAATCCTCTATATATGTTTCCTCTTATCCCATTTAACAAACAAAAACTTCACTTAAGAAATGAAATAGCTGAAACCCAGATAGGAATAAAACAGTAACCCAAACTAAATTCAAGCAGAAGCATAATCAACCCAAAAAAAATAAATAAATAAAAAATAGCAACTTCGCCTTTATCTCAAACTAATCAAATAGCTATACAAATCTCATATATGCATTCAGCTCGTTCCCACCAAACTTCAACCCAATTTAAACAAAAAAAAAAACACAATTCAAGAATGAAACTTGGGTCCCATCTAAAAAAACAAAAAAAAAAAATAACCAGCTGAATCATCAATTAAAAAAACCCATTTAAGAAGGGGAAAAATGCAGTGAGCTGACCTGAGATGGAGCTCGAAGAGTTAGACAAGTCCATGAAATCTTTGCAATCGGATCTCTCCATAATAATTTAACAAAAATCACACAAAATAAATTGAAAAAAAAAAAACACCAAACGTAACCATATGTTCACCGACCGGAGAAGGAGAAAGATTGAATCTTTCACCGAATCAAAGAAAAAAAAATCCTCTAATTGGCTAAGATAAAAGCAGAGGTTTTTAGGGGTTTCGAAGAAATACAGAGAAAAGACATAGCGTGAATATGCACATTACGTGTTTGGTTAAATGCGTGTGTGAAAGTAAGGGAAGAAAGAGACGGGAGACTTCCTTTTTGTTTCACCAAAGGTGAATCGTGGTGTATCGGTGGGATGTTTTATCTTTAATTAGAGCTTAGAGGTTTGGGCTTTCAATTTTATGTATAGAGAAAATTAGTAAAATTATTCGTGTTTCGTGCGGGAATTTAATATCATGAAATTTATAAAATAATACTTAAACTTATCAGTCATTAAAACTAAAATACAATATTATCTTACATACAAGATTATGTAGTAACAAACATTAATAATGTAAAGTAAAATGAAAATTATTACATCTTATTATTTATCCTTAATAACATAAACATAAATTAATGATGGTAAAAAAACATACCAGGATCTGTAACATAAATAATGATGTCAGTGAGCCACTCAACATGAGTAAAGTACACAAATATTTAATTGTGAAGAAGAAGAAGAAGAAGTTCAGAATTTTCGTTGTTTTAAAATGAGAAGAAATGTCTCTATTTATAGATAACTATTTGGAAAATGTGTGAACAAATGTTTATTGTGCCTTATCGGAAAGGTTACAACTATTTGGAAAAGTTGCAACCCTTCGGAAAGGTCGCAACCAGAACTTTTCATAAAAGTCGCAACTCTTCATTAAAGTCACAACTTTTCATAAAAGTTATAGTTTTTCATAAAAGTCGCAACTCTTCATTGAAGTCGCAACTCTTCATAAAAGTTGCAACTCTTCATAAAAGTCGCAACTTTTCATAAAAGTCGCAACTCTTCATTAAAGTCACAACTTTTCATTAAAGTCGCAACTTTTCATAAAAGTCGCAACTCTTCATAAAAGTCACAACTTTTCATAAAAGTCGCAACTCTTCATTAAAGTCGCAACTATTCATAAAAGTCACAACTTTTCATGAAAAGGGAAGGCTAGTTTTGGAAATAAATAAATTAAAAGGGAATTTTGGTTTGTGGTGACGTCACATAGGCAGTCATAAGGTTCTCTTTCTGGGTCTTGCAGTCACCCACTAATGAGTCTTGTATTGCGTGGTCTGAGTTTTATCGGTGTTTAATGTGGTCATCAAACACTGATTGTGAAATCAAAAAAAAGTGAGAGAAAAAATAATGGAGAGAAGGAAGAAATCTTTTTTTATTGTAAATTTACTGTTATGTGCGTTTTGGACAAATTATTCATATGTGATGAGTTTGATATGACGAGCTAAATTGGGAAAAAAAAATATGACTCTCCTTTGAGGGATACTAATAATACTTTCTCGGTTCATTTTTTACTCAACATATAATTAATATTAATTAAGTAGTGAAATAATAATAAATTTGAGAATATTTATAAGTAAATTATTAAAATTGTGCATCTCAATTGAACGTTATAGGCTGTTCTCTCTAGTGACCGCTTTGTATACTACTATTCTGTCAAGAGAAACTCTTCTTAAAATTTCACTCAAAAAGTACTGAGTTGGAATTCTATTCTAACTAGTCCATCGTGCAAGTCTCTCACTAGGGGTTCTCGATGCCAAAAGCATGAGAGAACTCTAGTGCTTACTCAAATATTACAAAAATCAAAATTAAATTTTATCAATAACTAAAAGATTAAATATTACTAACCTATTAATTATTTAGGTTACGAAGTAGGCTTAGCAATCATTTGGTTGCTGGGTAGAAAGGGAATTATTTTTGTATTATACAAGTACTAGTGTTTGATTTGTGGAATGAGAGGATAACAATTTCGAAATGTGAATGATTATTTTACTTCACATTTGATTGATGGGATAAGGATAGTGATCTTATGGAATATACTAGAATAATGAGATTATTAGTTATCTCTTTTAGAAGGTGGGATAGCTAATATCGTAAAATATTCTTATTTATCTCATCCTACATATCAAACGAGTCATAATAAAAATCATATTTAATAGATCGTACAATACTAATTTATAGTGAAACTCGTAACTTTGTATTCTTCAAATAGCTAGATCGTACAATACTAATTTATAATTTTTAAACTTATTTTGACCTATAAAAGCATTTTAGATATTTATAAAACACGTAAATAAACTAAAAAATATATACTTATGAAACAATTTGAAAATAAGAATTATATTTCAATTTTTGTAAAAGCTCAAGTTACTTCAATTCCAAATAAAAAGATATAAAGGGATAATTAATTTCCCAATCTTTAGCTTGAAGATAACTCTAGTTAATCATGTCAAACACAAGTAGTTAATTATAAACACAAGTATGTAAGCAAGATAATTAACTTCGTAAATTAATAACAAATGTATATATTATAAAAGCAATATAAATAAAGTACACTAATGATGAATTAATATATAGCTATTTTTCGACTTACGTGATCTTTGGAGTGAAAATTTAGAAATTAAATAACTTTTATGATTAAAAAGATTAACTTTATTAATCATTTTTTAATACTTTAGTAATCATTAAAATAATAAACTTGAAAAAAGGGCTAGTAGAGATTGGTGGTGGAGATCGATTGATTGTGTCCTTTCATTTTTAGTATTCAACTTGGAAGAGATTTGCGTCCATTATGGTCTGAATTCAACGGATCTTAATTTTATATACCTTACATATTACGATAATAATAATAACATACTCAATAAAATTTTATTAAGTGTAATTTGGAGAGGGCAAAGTATATACAGATTTTATCATTATCTCGTGAAGATAGAGAAAGTATTGTCATTACTCATTAATAAGAAAAGCAATGCAAAGTCTACAAGAAAAGAATACTAACAAACATCAAAATACTGTGATAATCGAAAATACATTCAATGACAAGAACTATAAGGGTATGACTAGTACTACGATTACTATCCTTCTACCCTAATACGCGATATTTATTCCTTCCTATCTAAAGTCATATCCTCAGTAATATGAAGTTGTGTTATATCTTGTGTAATCACCTCTCTCCTATATTTTTTCGGTTCATCTCTACCCCTTTGAGTGTCCTTTACAACCAGTCTTTCACACCTCCTCACTGAGCATCAACACACCTTCTTTATATAT
The DNA here is from genome assembly GCF_019186545.1 of Solanum stenotomum. Lineage (NCBI taxonomy): Eukaryota > Viridiplantae > Streptophyta > Magnoliopsida > Solanales > Solanaceae > Solanum > Solanum stenotomum. Next base: position 63,035,286 of record NC_064285.1, read on the forward strand.
ATCTAAATCATCTCAATCTCATTTCTCTTATCTTGTCCGCCACATACTCCCAACTAATATATTATGTTTAATATTTGATGCAGTTGTATGTGGATAAGCTGGTCAGACACCAACATAATCTTAAGACAAAAAGTTTGTGCCAAATATTGCTTTCTTAATTTATTAATTATACTTGGACATTTTCTTATTATCTTAAAGACAGAAAGTTTGTGCCAATTGCTTTCTTAATTTATTACTAGGACTTTTTTTCTCTTAGGTCATTTGGTGGTTGGTTAGAAAAAATATAATATGTGTATTATATTTTATATAAGTAATATTATATTTGATAATTGATTACAATTATGATATTTGTGTAAAAACTTGCATAATTAATATAATATATATATTATGCATGAATCTGTATATAATTTTATGCAGATTAAAAAAAAGAAATAAATAACTCAATAATTAAATCATGTATAACTAATTTCAATATAATTTTTTCATAATTAACTCTAGCCTGTTGCTACTTGCTCCCGCACATCACGGACAAAATCAGAGAGTAATCTTTGGTGTCAGATGAGAAGCACATGATACATTAATTGTGAGACCAAAAAAATTATATTATCAAAAATCATAGGAAACTTTGTGTGTGTTTTTAATTAATAATGGACAAATTAAATAATGCACATAGATGAGGGAGTACATTAATATATGTTAGCTAGTTGACTTACTTTGTTCATTTTTTTATTTTATTTTTTTGTTTCTCCGATATCCATATTAGAGTTTGACTAAATTTAAATTCGTGCATTGTCGGGCAAACTAATTTATAGGGCCGATGGCACTTCCATCACGAGTTTTTTTCTACTTTGTCCAACTTTGTTGTTTTATTAATTATTTGTGTGTTCAATGCTCAATGGAATGAAGGAAAGTCATAACATAATTGGTAAAGTTATTGTCATGTGATTAAGAGGTTACGAGTTCGAAAAACTATGAAAACAATTTCTTGCAAAAAAATACAAGGTAACATTGTGTACACAATAGACTTCAAACCTTGTACATGTATATCAACCATATAGTATATATGAAGCATATATTATATTGTTTTGGTATACAATTTTCACATCCTAACACTAGAAAGGAATGTTGTCAAGTTATCCATTGCTTTAGAGCTAGCCACTTTCCCCATTGTCATCTCATTTAGCCTATCAATTCTTTCACTCATTCCATCATCCTCCATGACCTTTCTCAATCCTCCTTCCAAATCTTTCACTCCAAAACCATCAATCATGACCCCGATTCGCCATTTCTGAACAATATAAGCGCAGTTTACAAACTGATCACCCGCAACCGGATAACACATCAATCGTTTCTTGGACTGTATAGCTTCCATAGTCGAGTTCCATCCACAGTGCGTCAGATAACACCCTACACCTTCATGCTGTAGCACATCCATTTGTGGTGCCCATGACACAATCTTCCCTTGTTTTGAAATCCTCTCCAAATAGCCCTTTTGTAAACCTTGTCTCCATAATGGGCCTAACACCCAAATGAAAGGCCTTTTTGTTGCTTCAAGTGCCAATGCCAAACTATTAACTTTTGCTTCACCAATTGGACTCACCCAACTCCCAAAAGAAATATACAATACTGAATTAACAACTTGTTTATCTAGCCAATTCATGCAACTTAAATCTTCCTCCCAAAAACTTGAATTCTTGATTGTTACATGAGTGTTCAAAGGCCCAATTGGGAGTATTTTGGAATCAAAATTTGTTGTATTTTGGTCTTTATTATTGTGACATTCATCTTGAAAAGTGTTTATTAATAACCACTTGAGGGTTTTTGTTCTCTCCATTGTTCTTGTCCAAAACTTGAATCTTGAAATTCTTGCATTTGAATTTCCAATAAGCCATGGTAAATCTTGTAGTCTAATTGTAGGTTGATCAAATGAGTGGCAAATTGAATCATTGTGTAATGGACAACCTGTGGCATTGTCAATTATTGTTACTCATACAATTTCTCAATTAAAATAGATTATAATCATATTGAATGTTATAAAATTTAAACCATACACACAATTTTTATTATGAAAAAGGTTCAATTTTGTCCTCGTAACATCTGGATTTGCTTAATTTTGTTGTATGTTCATATGCTTATTATGAACAAATCATCTTATATTTTTCCTTTGATGACATCGTTCCAATGTGAAATAAGCAGATTGTAGGTTAATTCTGCATGTTTATTCGAGGATTTTTTTTAAAAAAAAATTTATCCTTTAGCTTTTGATTATAATTTTAAAATTATTCTTAATTAATTAAGAATAATAAAACACATGGAATAATGGTTATCATTGGTGGTTGCATGTGAACATAACAAATTATCCTTTAATCATGTATGCCAATTTCCAAGTTGAATAAATAAAAGAACAACAACAAAAAAACAGATTTAAAATAAAAACTTTATGAAATAAGTTATATTTTTTTTTTTAAAAAAAAAACATCATTTGATCATGAACCTCTTATGATTGACTTTAATATGACATCCAGTGGCAGAGCCAAAAATTTTAATAAGGGAGTTTAAAATCTGAGAAGTAAACACATAAACTAGTGAAAGGGGGTTCGACATCTATTATACATACCTAAAAAATAATTTTAACTATATATAAATAGTAATATTTTTCGCTGAGGGGTTCGGAACCCCTCATTATATGCTGTCTCCGCCCCTGATGGCATCATGTTAGAATGAGATAAGTTGACCTTGACCTAATCATTATTAGTACTATTTAATTACATTAATTAATTGCTCCTTAATCAAATTGTTTTTTTATTTGCTTTAAACAAATAACCAATCGACACGTATATATCAGCTTCTTGGATTCCTGAATAATCTGACTAGATATTTATGTTACAAGTTACTTGCATTAAAAGGCTAAGTATATTACTCAATTAAAATATTAATTTATACTATATACTACTTGATTCACATCAATCACAAATTTTATTTAGACACTCAAACAATTATTTATTCCAATGAATGTCTGAATACATGATAAAATGTTCTTACACTTTTAATTTAAATTTTGGGGGAAAATCATTGTGTACGTTCTCAAGTGTGCGCCTATTAAGAAGCATTTCCTTTAATTATACACATTAATCGCAATTGGAACAAGTCTGAGGTTTTATAACTTATTGAGGCTAATGTTAATGCATATAATTAAAAAAAAAAAAAGACACATTTGAAATGGTTAACTTATTTATGTAACGAGCATTTACGAATACACAAAAAATATTTACAATTTGAACCAAAAATCTCCACTCATAAAAATACTTTATTAACCTATGCAAGTCATAATATACAGTATAGTATATTAATTATTATTAAATAATCTGATTGTGTTTTTTAAAAAAATTACAATGATCAAGAAATTGAAAGAAAAATAAAGAAGGATCAATGAAAGAAATAAGTATATCTGAAAAAACTATTGATTGTGATAGGATGAAAATGATCCCTTTATGTTTTACTAGATGCCTCGAGTTTAAGTCTTGAACATGAAAAAAAAATCCCGACAAGGAGCACTTTTCCTTTCTTGGGTCTTACGTACATAATGATTAATATTAATTAGTCGATGCTCTAATGCAGGGATATATCAGCCGTCGAGTAAAAAAAACAATAAAAGAAAAAAACTATGTCTACAAAGATCATTGGGGGTTTGTGATGGGAAGAATATAGTCCCTTTATGTTAACATATAGGTCTCGAGTTGATAAAATCCTAGCAAGAAGCGCTTCTTCTTTTAATAGGCTTTACATGACACAATTCCTAATTAATACGTGAGAACGCTAAAGTGATTGAATATCAAACATCGCGTGAAATAAAACTCGAAAAAAAAGTATGAATATTACCTGTTTCAGAGATGATTCCATCATGTAACATTTCTGGAATTGAATTAATCAATTTATAAGTAGCTAACATGGCTGGCCAAAATCCAGCAACATGAACACCACACTTATTAGCAATTTCAATAGCCCATGAAGCAAGCAAATCAACAATTAAACACACAATTCCATCTTCTTGATCTCGAATTATCGTTTCGAGTTGACATGGCATGTAATTTTCCATAGACTTTTCTATCGCGAAGAAATCGCGACCTGAAGACGTTGTTAGTCCATCTTGATCTAGTCCATCTGAAATAGACATGATGGAAATATTCACATCTTTAGAGTCAATTTTTATGAAATTTGGAATTATAACTATTGGATTAATGCCATGATTAACTAGCAATGAAGCTAATTTAAGCATTGGTGTTACATGACCTTGTGCTGGATATGGAACTAGAAATACTTTGGACTTTTTTTTGCATTTCATGGTTTTTTTTGTTTTTTCTCTCTAAGTTTTTTTTTGTTTATAACTCTTAAAGGGACTCACTATGCAAGTCATAATATATAGTAGTTATTTGTGGTGTGTGTGTTTAAAATTTGGTGGGGGTGGGGGTCTAGACTAAGAGGTAGAGTAGGGTTGGAGGGAGGGAGTTGAATTAATATCTTTATCGAAAAATTATATCGTGCAAATTGTTTAGGATAATATCTTTTAGCTATATAAAAATTGTTGGATTTTTACTTGGCGATGCAACTTTTTTTCTTTTTTTTGAAGTTTATGAGTTTTAAATTTAGAAAAAGAAAGTTATTTGATTCTTGGTAAATAATTTGTATATACTAATTGATTTTTTAATATAAATACAAAATATGCACTAAAATCAGAGGCGAATCTAGGATTTTTCAAATATGGGTGCACCCAGAAAAATGTATTAAGTGGGAATTGATCCGAACATGAATGCACCAAGAAAAATGTATTCAGTGAGAATTGATTCTTAATCCTCAAGGTCAAAAGCTCAATATTTAACCATGTGGATCAGATAGACTTTTTATAGTACGAGTGTCAGAATATAATAATATATAAATTTTAAAAAATATGTACATAAAATATCTAGTTTTACGAAGAGACCATAAATTCCGATGCCCTATTTTTTACCGTTAGATTCGCCACTGACTAAAACTATTGTGTTTTGCATAGGGATGGATCCAAAGGTTAGCTTACGTGTTCAGAGGAATTCCATACATTTTGCTTATATTCATGAGTTTTATATCTTGAATATATTTCTATTTTTGCAGAATTCGTAAGTAAAATATTAACTCCGTCTCTAATTATAATATTCTAAATATATTTTTGACTCCATCACTTCGGATTACTTACTTTTGCAAGTGGCTTACACAATTGGATTTCTCTTTGCACGTGGCAACTTGCTTACAAAAAAGGAAATTAAAGCTTAAACAAACATTGGAGAATTAATTAATTCTTGATTAATTATAGAAAAAGGTTAGTATTAGGTACAATGGCACTAAAAGGTAATTAATGATACTCCCTCTCCGTTCCCTAATTACTTGTCTATTTTTCTTTTTTTAGTTATCTATGATTACTTGTCTATTTTGACAAATCAAGAAAGAACAATTATTTTTACCTATTATATCATCAATTAATTACTTTGAAAAATGTAAAACTTTTTGAAACTCTTTTAAGTTTTTAATTCATTCATTTCATAATTAATAGGGGTAAAATGGTAAACTCACTATGTCAATCATTGTTTTCTTAATAGGTGTGTCAATTCAAAAGTGGACAAGTAATTAGGAACAGTAGGAGTATTAACTAATAATGACATGTTTGGCCAAATTTCTCATAAGTAAAAAGTGTTTATTTTATTTGAGGTGTACGTTTGATTAATTATTTTTTTTATGAATAGTCGCAAAAGTTATTTTCCGATTTTGAAAAGATTTTTTTTTGTCCAGAAGCACTTTTGAAAGTTTGATCAAATATAAATTGTAATGATTAATATTAATAAAAATATTTTTCAAATTAATTAAGTAAATATAAATTATTATTCTCCAAAAATACTTCTGATGAAAATGCGTCAATTTTTTTAATAAAAAAAATAGCCAAACTATAGCTTGGTTGGTGCATAAAAAGCTCCAATCTATTGAGTATAACATACTTCTATCAAAGCAACGATTAAAAAAGGGCTAGTACCAACATGAGTTGTGGTGCACTGGTGGGAGTGTTTCACCATTAATTAGAGGTCTCGGGTTCGAGCCCTGGGTATGGAGAAAATCATGTTGGGAGCGTCACCCCCTAATGGGCCCTGCAGAGCGCGATCCAAATTTAGTCGGAGCTTCAATGTGGACTCCGAACACTGGATGGAAAATTAAAAAAGGGCTGGTCCGTCAAAAGTACAGTTCCTTTTGTATCAAAAAAGGAAAAAAAAACGTGAATATTTGGCCATCTAATTTATATACCTATATCAAAAGGAGATTAAAGTTTTTATTTTCTCTTTTCTCTTCCTTTTCAATAATAATAGTGTTTTGATTAAAAATAATAACATTTTGATCAACTTGCGCATATTAATTATTCTATCCAATATCTATTACACTTTATCAACCTAGAAATCGAATAAATATGCATCAAAATTGTTATCAAAACTATGTTCAAAGCAATAAATTAGAAATATAGGAAAAAAACACTTTGAGCCCATAATTTTTTTGTATGTTCTTAAAAAAATTAATCCACTTACTGTTGTTACAATTATTGAATTAATTCCTCTCAAAATCGAATGGAAGAAATATTCCAAAATTGTGGTAATACAAATTACAGAATTTTATCAAACTTAAATAACAAAGCAAATTACATGATATTTACTTTCCCTTTGAAAACAACATATAAACAAGGAGAGAAAAATTACATAACATGACACCTGCTCTTTTCTCAAACTCTTTAAAAGCTAGAAAAAAATAGTTATATATAAACACAATAATCTTCCTTTTTGTATCTAACGAGGTACAAAATTCATTTTTTTTTTTAAAAAAAAACATTTCTAATATTTCATTTTCCTTCATTTTATTTTCTCATTCACACCTTTACTCATCCCCAACAAAATAAAACTAAAAATGAAATAAAAAATAACACTAATATACTTTGGACCGCATAATTTAAATCAAAAGAAATCAAAGCTCAAAAGAGCTTTTTTTTTTTTCATGGGTGATTTCTGCATGCCACTTGCTGCCAAGCCACATAAAAGTTCAAAGGGCACATTTATTTTATATTATTTTAGGAACATGCGAATGTTGTGGCTATATAGATAGATAGATAAATTTACGTCGATATTAGACTCTTCAAAAATATTATCATATTTATATTGGATCTTTTAAAGGTATACTATTTGTAAAGGATTCAACACACACTTATCTTCATAGAGATAAATAATCTCTGCAAGCTTTTTGTTTCACTTTATAAATATACAGAAGAAAAAGAGTAAAAAATATCCTTAAATTATTTAAAATAAGTCAATTTTTATCTTTCTGTACGTCTTTTGCTAAAAAGTTCCTCGCCATTGTAAGTTAACAAGCTAAAAGATGTCCTTCAACTATTCAAATAGCTCAAAAATATCCTTCTTTCATACGATTGTTTCAAAACAAAAGAAAATGAATCAATTTTCCGCTTGAATACTCTTTGAAATTGAGCAATTTTGCAAACTCATTTAATCTTAAACTTTTTTAATTATATACTCGTTGAAATAATTTATAATTATAAAAATATCTAACGCATGTTACGTACGTTCTTCTAAAGATAGATAGAAAAGATTAGAAAGAATTTCAGAAAGTCATTCTTACCTTTCAAAAGCTGTGCGAAGTGGCCCCCAAAACAAAGAAATTATAATTATTTTTTTTTATTTCATATCTATTCAATCATCACTTATTTTGTGACGGAGAAAATATCGCCTCACTTAAATGCATAAATTAACCACGTGTTTAATTTGTTTCTTGAATTTGAGTCCACATCATTATTATATTGCTAAAGCTCTATGTCGGCAGAATAAAACATTTTAATTTGGGCAGCACACAAAATTTTGGGTAGAAAAATAAATTCGTCAAATGTTTACACTGAATCAATCACATACAAATAAATATTTATACAAAATTTTGCGTAGCGTTAGCAATGTACATCTACTACTATAGTATGATTGGTTCATCGTTTCAAATCATATGCTTTTTTTTCTTGTTAAATTTGCAGAAATTAATTGAAAAGAAAAATTTTATATGATACATCCAATCTAAAATAATGAAGCTACATAATAACTTGTAGACAATTTCAATAATTCTCTTTAATAAATTTGAATATTAATTGTTAAAAAAAAAGAACTAGGTCATAGATATTCTCTCATTATAACATGATTAATATTCAAGTCAACCCTAATTAGAGGTTATTATTCTTTAATTTTGAAGGATACTTAATTATATGACTTGGTAATGACCTAATTAATGGGCATGACTAAATCAACACATGTACGTTGGAGTTCTTGACTATTGGTGTTCACATTGCACAATAATTAAAGAATCAAGAATTTCGATAAGAATATTCAAGATTTAATATCTGTAAAATAATATGTATCTATAACGTAATATAATTGTTTGATAAAAATATATTAAATTGACGACCCTTAACCAAATATAGCTCTCAAATTAAGGGTAAAACAAGAGATATATTGTGATACACTAAAAAATTTCAAGAAACTAACATAATAATTGCATCATATATATGTTTGTTGGGAAAACGTTGTTCATGTTGGACTAATAGCCCGTTTGGATTGACTTTAAAAAAAGTAGCTTTTAAGTCAAAAATAAAAAGTCAAACTGAAATGACTTTTAAGTACAAAAAAAAAGAGTAGGGGGGAACCTATTTTTGGTTTCTGACTTATTTTAAGACATTTTTTACCTTGCCAAACACTTCGTAATTTATTTTAAGTTATTTTTTATATTTGTCAAACACTTCCAGAAGTCAAAAACTGACTTAAAAGTAGGTTTGACCAATTTTTAAGCCAATCCAAATGAGCTCTAAGTCAGTTCAAAGATATTTTTATTATGATATGAGATATTGTCTGTCTTATAACAAGTATGTACGTTTTTTTTTCTCAAAAAGTCGAGTATTTATATATCTTATATATCATTTCCTTTACCTTTCAATTACTATAATATATAATTTCGTTCGTGCGCAAGATTTCTTTTCAAACCAACTAAGTTTTACATGCCTATATTATCAAAATTCACAAGCTACTATAAATATATATAGTATAGTAGAAACCCGTATACAAAAATTAATTCACTTCGTGCCATCCACATCTATGAGTATTTAGTATTTACGATCATCGAATCTCACAACTTCTCCTTGTGTGTATACGTCTTCAAGCAACGGATAAAGATAGTCCTTCTCAGCTAACAATATAGGACTTTATACACACCTAATAATCCAATTCATACCTGATATTTAATTTGCATCAAACAAATAGGAAACTTCGTTTATTATGGATGAATATGTCATGATAATAATATAGAATTTGTTAGTATTAGGCTAATTGGATTGCTTAATTATAAAAGGCTCTAACTAATTTTTTGAGTGTGACACAAATTATTATTAATTAACTTCTTTAATTAGCTAGACTTCAAAAGAAAGAAACGTTAATTAGACTATCTAATTAAACTAAACTTTACTTTTGCAAAAGAAGTAATTAAGTTCAAAGTGTGAATTTAGGATAAATTAATTAGTAGTAATGTGATTAATTAATTAATTCAGTTTTTGGTGTTTGCATATGCAGAGACAACTTTGATAGCTTTTCTTTTTCACTTTATAGGAAAAAAAATTCCCACTTTATAGATCGTATTAGATTGTCTCCTTTTTTTCTAGCACATGCACTATTGGTTTGGTATGGTATGAATGGTACGGAATTTAAAATTTTAATTCGGTAATTTGGGTTTTTAATTTTTTTAGAAATATTATATCATTATCATGCCAAATTAATATGGTATGGTTCTGCAGTATTTTGTGATATGATAAAGTGGTATAGTTTGTTCAACTTCGATTTATATATACTTATATAATAGAGAATTATGACTTCAAATTTTTAAAAACGTCTCAATGATATAATATTAACACCTTACACATATGTAGAAATATATATTTTAAAAAGTAAAAGTAACTCCCTTTGTTATTAAATTACACAAAAGACATTCAATAAGATAAAAGTAGTTAAAGTTCCAACATCTAAATATTTAATTTTGTATTAATATTAGATCGTATATTTGTTAGTTTTATCATATTATTTATGAACTATTTATGTAACTATACACTTTGATACATATTCAATATTTTGATATTTTATTTATAAATGTCGAATATTGTATCAATTGATACCAATTTTTTTTCCAGGATATATACTATATATCACTCAAATACCATAATCCAAAAATCATGATATCAATTTTTTTTTTTAATTCGATACGATAATTAGGTATCTACCGTACCCTGCCACAACTATACTTGTTCATATATAGTTGAAATTTCAACCAAAAAATACTATTATCTATTCTTCCTTCCTTTTTTTTTTTCTGAGAAACGCAACGTTTTCAAATGAATATATAAAAAGTAAAAAAAAAAAGTTTTTTATATTTTGAAAGAAATAATCATGAACATGATAGATGACCAATCAACAATTGAATAATAATAAAATTATTGTACTTTTTAATCAAGTACATGAATCATTATAAATTTCATCATAATTAAATAGAGTTGAAGCCCCCACTTGTGGAATTCTCTCGATCAATCATTCATAACTAAATTATACCAACTTTTTTCCAATTATTGAATTATTAGTCTATATTTTTTATCACCATAATTAATTTTAAAAATCCAATTAAAATTGTAATTGTATCGCAAAAATTTATTTAATGGCATTTTTTTTTAATCTTTCTTTGTCTATTATTCACTTTTTCCTTGGCATGGAGAGTGGAGGAGTACCACATGACGCGGAGACAATTGATACAAAAAGCAAAGTTAAAATTTTAAGTTTATTGAATTAATTTTCCACTATTAATTTTGTCATTTATTTTCATATTTAAAACACTAGCTACAAATTACAATCTGGTGTCATAAACGCACAATTAATTTTGAATTTGCAATCATAATTAGTTTTGAAATACGTAAGTTCTTTGGTTTAATTCTACGTACGTACAATATAGCTAGTCATGAATTTATTAATAATTTATTGACGTCTTAAATTGTAATTAATACAATGTGAATATTTTTTGAAAATTTTATTTTAAAATATGTTCTTTTCTTTTTATAACATAAAAAATTTGAGAAAAAAAATGTCTTTTTGTGTAATTTTGTTTTTAACAATCAAATAAGATATAACATCTAATGCTATTAGATGTATAACAATCATCCAAAGTAGCAATTAAAAAAAATAATCAAACAAACGACACCATTATAAAGAGACCAAATTCTGTTTGTCTTTGAATTTTTTTTGGTCAAAGTATGACCTGTTTGGATTGACTTAAAAAAAGTAACTTTTAAGTCAAAAATAAAAAGTTAAACTGAAATGACTTTTAAGTTAAAAAATAAAAAGTAAGGGGAGACCTACTTTTGGTTTCTGACTTATTTTAAGTCATTTTTGACTTATTTTAAGTTACTTTTTATATTTGCCAAACACTTTCCGAAGTAAAAAACTGACTTAAAAGTAGATTTGACCGATTTTTAAGCCAATCCAAACGGGCTCTAATTCCATAGATGATATATGGTGAGAGTTTGACTAATGAACAACTTGTATTTTTCAAGTCCTACAATTCTTTTAAGAATTAAATAATTTATCAAGTGTTCAAGATTTTTTAAAAATCTTTTAAGTCACAAAAATAATACAATATCTTTTCATATATGCAATTTTTTTTACATACATGGACACATGGTTATATGTTTGAATCCCATAGGAAATTTTTTATAGTTTAAAATTGACAGGTTAATTTTTTAAGTTAAATATTAATAATTGAGTGATTTTTTAGTTATAAAAATAATTGATTGACTTTCTTAAAAAAGGTACACTAATTTGAGTAAGTTTTACCTTTTGAGTTGTGCCCAAATTAACCAACAATAGCACAAATAGCCATTTTAAAAAGAAATAGTTGAGGTTCATGAAATTTTGCGAGTAGAGTCGCTTCAAAATTAACTTTAACAAATTATAGATATGTGTAAAAAATTTGGCTTACCGAACCTAATTTAATAGTAATAGTATGAAGTTGACATTTATGATTGAACTTTAAGCATATACTAATTTTGTACATCTTTGATAAAAAGTTCTATTTTCACCACAAACAAACAGATAGATAGGGATGGGAGCATTCTCTCATAGGGATGTCAATTGGATGGCATGGAGCGGAGCAGGGGCCAGAGGGGACGGATTGAACTTAATCAATAAAATTTTTAGTCCGTCTCACCTTACTCCGCATAATATTTTTTTTCATTTTCAATTCACCCTACGCTGCATCACATGAATATGTGCATCATAATTGTTTAGTATTTTTTTTTTCTAGTTAAGTTTGGTACTATAAATAAAATTCATAAAAATAAATTCATTTTTTTTATTAAGTTGTATTAATAAGTGATTTAAAATTTTATTTTTTAGAGGTCAACTCGGAAACATGTAAGAAATTGTATTTTATTTTATTGAACCATTTTCATTTACTATCTTGAATATCTTAGTACCTTTAAAGAAATTATCTAAATAAATAAAGTTTTATCACTCTTATAATATGTAAACAATTAAAATTAAGTTTGAACCCACATGAAACCACATATACTCGCAATCCGCCCCACATCATTTTTTTAAAAACCCACTTCAAACCCCCCCGCACAACCTTAAACCGCCCTACGCCGCTCCGCATGAATCTGTCCATCATGATTGTTCAGTATTTTCTTTTTTCTAGTTAAGTTTGATACTAAAAATAAAATTCATAAAAATAAATTCATTTTTTTCATTAAGTTGTATTAATAAGTGATTTATAATTTTACTTTTTTGAGGTCAACTGGAAAACATGTGAGAAATTGTATTATTTTTTATTGAACCATTTTTATTTACTATCTTGAATATCTTAGTACCTTTAAAGAAATTATCTAAATAAATAAAGCTTTATCACTCTTATAACATGTAAACAATTAAAACTAAGTTTGAACCCACATAAAACCACATATACCCGCAAGCCGCCCCGCATAGCCTTAAATCCACCCCACTCTGCATCCGCCCCACCCCATTGTCATCCCTTCTCTCTCATATAACAAGTGAAATTTGGACCACCAATATGGATTTTAGTACAGTGGTGAGACTGTTCCACCCTTAATCAGAAATTCGGGTTTAAATTTTGGACATGAACAAAATCTTATTGGGAGCAACATCCTCAAATAGGTTTTATAATATACGATCTAAATTTAATCGAAACTCTAATACAAACACAAAATAAAATAAAATTTGGGCCATTACTAGTCCTTATCTTACTTTATTATCCACACAAATATCTTATCTTATTGTCAGCCAACACACAAAAAGAGAAACAAGAAATCAGAATACCTAATCTAAGCTCAAAATTGAAACTAAAAAGCAAAAAAACAACAACAAAAAGACACACACACACCAAAAAAAACACAAAAATAATGGATGGGATTCAACAATTAGGACTTCCAATACTTGGAATTATAGCAGCAGCTGCTGTTACATTTTATGCAGTCAGCTTCTCAGAAATTAGAGAGGTATGCTAAATTTATTCCAATTCTTCTTCCTTATTGAACTTCTATAATGCGGAGCCAGAATTTTACCAAAACGTATTTTTATATTATGTTGTTTGATTTTTTTAAAAAAATGTCGACATGTGAATGTTAAATCCTCCAAAATAGTTTTTTTTAGTTCACTAATCTTTGGAGGATTTGACACAAAGATAGAGCTAGCATTCTGATTAATAATTCGACCGAGGCCAATAACTTTGATAAAAATGTTGTTAAAAAATCAACTTAATATGTATAAATAATTTTCTTTTTTTGGGAGAATTCACTAATATTTGGAGGATCTGACATAAGGGTAGAGCTATCATTCTGATTACTAGTTAGGCTGGACCTAATCGCTTTTTTATAAAAAATCAACTTAATATTTATAAATAATTTATCAAGAGCTTAATAACTTTTTTTTATTTAAAATTAGAATTGAACGATATGAGTGTGGAAACAATTTTGAATACTCCGGACAATATATCTAATATATACAATGTGATTTTTCAGCAAAAAAGATTCAGATGAACCCCTTTTGCCCCTACTTATAACTTAGTGAATATGTGTGTTTAATACCAACAAGGGTTGTGGTGGAGTGGTAAGTACTCCTTCATCCTTAATTAGGAGGTCTCGGGTTCAAGCACCCTTGGGTATGGAGTCGCCGTTGTTAGGAAGCGATTTACCCCCAATGTGGGACTTCTCGTTGCGAATTTGGATTTAGTGGGACTTCAATGTTGCTACTTACTGCACACCGGATGAAAAATAAAATAAAATGTGTGTTTAATAATTGCAAATTGCAATCATTTTTTTATTTTTTATTTGGAAATTGTAGAAATCATTAAGAGATTATGAGGATGGAGAAGAATCTGAAAGTGGTGGATTCAAGTATGTTAGCTCTAGCGAAAGGAGAGCTAGAAGAAAAGCTGATAAACAGAAACCAAAATCGTGATTTTTTGTTGCTCATATTTTTATTACATTTGTTGTCGTTGGAATCAAAGACGAATTCAGAATTTAATTTTTATGGATATTCGAGATACCACTAAATCTGTACTAATTGAGTTATTGAGTTCGAAGTTTAATATTTATTATTTTAACTACCTTGCTTGTTTTTTTTTTTTTCGTAAGAGATGAAATATGAGCGAATTGGATCAAACTTGACTTAGACAAAACAAGTCAAATTTTAAAAAGGTTATGATTCAATACGCTTAAAGTTTGGTTGGATCAAAATAGATTTAGGTCAAATAATCGGTCATAATTCAACTTAACTTATCTAGCATGTCCTGACCGTCATACATTATGACCGATTGTTTGACCTAGTTTATTTTGTTAAAAAGTTAAAAACTTAGCTTCAAATATTTCTTTTTTCTTTGAATCTCAACCAAATGATGTCCAAGCACGTTTAGATGATTAAAAGAAGAGAGGTAAAGAACAATTGATTTTGATTGATGACCAAAATAAAACTAGTCTAACAAAGCCAACTAGTATGAGATCATGACTTTGAATAATCAAACGCCTATCGCGAGTCACTAGAAAGTCAAATGACTTTCTTAGCCAACAACTCATAAGCCTAGTTAACAATATACAAAACAATTTGACTTGTATTTTTTTTACTCTTTTTTTCCCCATGAGCTCTTTTACTTCTTTTGAGACTTGAGTTCTTCCACTCTATTTTCAGTATCCTTCAATGCTTTCCCATATTTGATTATCAACTGCAAAAAAAAAACACAAACGGTTTTAATCGTTTTTCAGCTTTTGTGGAACAACGACATTCCCACCGTGTTCTCACTAATAGGGTCTGGAGAGAGGGTAGTGTGTACGCAAACTTACTTTACCTTATGAACATAGAGAGGTTGTTTCTGATAGACTATTTCAACTTTCATGGAACGTTTAATGTTCATAGTTGTTACAAACATGACGTTGTTGTGTTTATGTCATGTGACAAACACAACAAACCGAGTTCTAAGGTTATTGAGCAAGAAACCGAGGGAACTAGCATTGAAATTACCTCATCAATTTCTTCCAGACTAAGAATGTAGGGAGGAGACATCATTATGTTATCACCAGCAACGCGTACCAACACTCCATGCTTCTCACACTGTGCTCCAAAATATGCACCGATACCTATGGAAAGAACGAAGGATAGGTCAAAATGAGATTAGAGTTTCAACTTCATCTCGGATAAGATGAAAGAGCGAAAACATACCCCATTCAGGAGGGAAAGGATCATTAGGAGATTTGTTATCTGTAAACTCTGTACCATGTAGCAAACCAGTTCCTCTTATCTGGAAAAAAAAGATCGAAAAGTGAGCTAATAAAATGAACGTTAGGTAGTTAAGACGTTTGAACTGATTCTATCGCGATGATTACTGTACCTCCCCGATTATGGGACTATCAGAAAACACTTTCAGACTTTCTTGGAACTTTGGTGATATTCTGTTTACTTGCTCAACAATATTTCTTTCCCTGTAACGAATTCGAGTCTTTTCAGTGCTTAAAGCAATAGTAAGTACAACACCCCTAGCTAGTTGTGAAACCACTATTTTCTATGTTGCTCAGACTCTAAAAAATGTTGTCATGCACTCGGATCAGACATTCACATGTTGATATTTTTGATGAGTCCAAGCAACATAGCTATTTTGACATATTTCTTTCAGTCCATATCTACAAAAGGTTGAAAATCATAAAAGAAAAGTCGCGTACTTGTAGATCTTCAGTGTTTCCAAGGCAACTGCACACGAGACAGGGTGCCCCGAGTAAGTAAATCCATGGGAAAATGTACCTATTGAGGAAAACAAAGTTAGGAACAAACTTGGTTACCCAAGAAACAGAGGATTTGACGTCTTATCGAATGGACAATGTACTCACCGAGCTTGTTGCTTTGAGAATATATGACATCAGAAACTTCTGGGCTTACAAGGACAGCCCCAATTGGCATATATCCGGAGGAAAGAGCCTGAAAGTGTAGTTAAGAGAGACGGATTCAGAATCCTGAGTACACGTTATAATATGCGTAGATTGGATAGAGTTATATGAATATCTCTACCTTTGCTACAGAGACAAGATCAGGTTTAATGTTGTACTTATCACATCCGAACATTGTCCCGAGCCTTCCAAATCCACATATAACCTCATCCGCGATGACAAGAATGTCGTACTTCTTTAGTACAGCTTGGATCTAAGAATGAGTAGGATGTAAAATTCATAGTAGTTATTCTTTCCTCATCCAAATTTTTTTGAAAGTTCAACGAAAACTAACCTTTTCAAAATAGGTCGCGGGAGGAGGTATGACACCTCCTGCCCCCATGACTGGTTCCGCAATGAAAGCAGCTATCTAAGTGTCAACAAGTACATTAATCGGAACATCAGTTCATCGTCCATATATAATGCATAGGAAACAGGAAAACATGATCAAAGTTGATAGAAGTTACTGTTTCAGGTCCCTCTTTGAGTATGAGATTTTCCAAATTATTCGCCAATCTTGTCGAGAACTCCTCTTCCGTCTCACCTGACATACACATAACATACACATTTTTCGTAAAATAGTTCATGTTCTGCACTCTGACTGATCTATATAAGATACAGATAAAATAACAAGTATGTAATAATAAAGACCTGGCTGATGAAAGCGCCAATAATGAGGACAGTCAGTGTGCAGAACAAACGGAGCTGGTAGATCGAATTGTTGATGTAAGGCAGGAAGACTGCAACAGAAAATATTAACATAACAGATACTTCAAACGAATAATTGATTGCTCGGAAAGGATTAGTATATTACCCAGAGAGACTGGCGGAAATGAGAGTTGATCCGTGGTATCTGTTTGAAGATGACAAGCATGAAGATTATGTTAGACAAACATAAAACAACACAACACATACAAAAAAAGCAGGGGAGTTGAGGAATAAGATTACGATTTTGTTCGAGCAATAAATTTCTTTTTGTCTGGCCTCCCGAGTGCATTGTTGTAATACCATACCAGTTTCACCTACATATCGAAACGTAAGGATCAAAAGTTAGTTAATACCCTAAAAATCATTCCTCAAAGAGACGTATCCTTGAGTTAGCTAACCATAGCATTTACTCCCTTCGTCTCAATTTGTTTGTCTTACTCATTCCCAAAAGAATATCTATCACTTTTCTTTTCTGACAACTCTTTAGTTCTAACTTTTCACATGGTCAATAAAGAGCATTTTGGTACATATTACATATCTTTAGTTTAAAACCACAAGATTCAAAAGTCTTTTTTACTTTCTTAAACTCCGTGCCAAGTCAAAATCAACGGAGGGAGTATTACTTAGCAGGCTAATTGTGTAACAACCTGTGTGTCATTGGCTTCTGATCCGCTGTTTGTGAAGAAAGCCTTCGCCATTTTATTTGCAGTAAACAGATCTAGGAGTTCCTTCGCGAGATCCTGTATGTTCGAAAATAGAATCAGTATGATATCTAAGTAAAACTTAGCGAAATATGGACAGTGAGGAGACTTCTTTTATCTTTCATGATGAGTTTTACGTACCAAAGAAGGTTTTGTGCTACGGTTCCAAAATGAATGGTAAAAGGGCAACTCGTTGAGTTGTTTAGTTGCGGCTGCAACAAGACGAGGCTCATTTCCACCTACAATAATGTGTAACAAGACATCTATGTGTTAAATATTTGGAAGAAACAGCGATATATGAAATGTAACGCAGACAAGGACTCTGAGTACCTAAAGATGTGCACCACAAACCAGCTAGAGCATCGAGGTACTTCTTCCCGTTAACGTCATAGACATAAGAACCCTATGACAAGTTGCATAAAATCTGTTAAACACCGAATTCAGTAACTTCTCTAGACAGAGAAAGATACGAATCTAACCTCGGATTTTTGTATGACTAAAGGTTCCAAATCAGTAGTATGCCATCCTGCAGTGAAGGGTGCCAACATATCATGCCCCTTATATCTGCAAATGTCAAGACATTTGATTACTCACAAATTCGTTAACTTGTTTGAGAGACGCTATATACATTTTAGACTGCACGCGTATTGTTGGTATATAATTGCAGCGTTCTTGGTAAAGGGTCAAAAACACACCTGAATGATTATCGAAACAAGCCTCAACTATCAACTGTTCCCTGTTCCTACCTGAACGATGGTGATATTTCAGGTAGGAAAAGGGAACAACTAATGTTGAGGTAGGAAACTTGAAAAAACGTGATACTTCAGGTGTGTTTTTGATCATTAACTCATAACAATGTATAATGTTCACGATAAATGAAGATAGAGACTCAAGTAGTTAAGAAAGGAAAACAAAATTCACCCTCTAACATCAGTTGCTGAAATGTCATTCTTCAAAGATGTCTCAGTGCTACTCCATCTGACCTGTATTTGATCACTAACGATTTGTTTCTGCAAATTGCTAACAGCAGAGATATGCTTTACATGAGGACCAACCTGTAAAACTCGATAAATTAGGAACCATACATACCAAACAGATATATAGATTGATCAAGAACAATGATAAAGGCCCTAAAACTGTTTGTTTAACATACAAAACGGTAAACTACAGATGTTTTAAGTTTCTCAGGAGATCCATGACATATCGTTCTGTCTATTAACGAAGATAATTTGATCTTCGAGTCTAAACAAACTGTGAAATGACCTGATTCACAGTTGATTATACCACATTCTCCAAAGTGAAACACATAACAATCGTCCGTCCATATCAAAAGCACAACAATTTTGGAAAGTCCGAGCTGTGTTGAATTTGAACTTTAACCAAGTTGGGAGGTCAACTATATGAGTCCTCAATCAATAGGAGAGCCAGAATTCTCACTAAGGAGGTTCGTTCAACATGTATACTATACATACATAAAAAAATTAAAAATTTAACAATGTATAAACAATATAATTTTCCACCGAAGTAGGTTCAGATAAACCCCCTTGGCCCTACCTCGCTCCACCCTGGTCCTCAATGACCATATCGCTCCATTTAAACATGTCTCAATCCAAAATGACTACAAGTTATCCATTAAGCTTCAAGAATACTCAGAGGCAGGGGAGGACCTACAAGCTTATCTACGCATTCAACAGAACCAAGTAGCTTTGACCCATAATCCAATAAACGCATGACCTCGAAATCCTAACTTTGCCTCTACTTGGGAGGATCATTTTAAAGTTTAAAAAAAACATAAAAAGGAGCAAACTTTACAATGAAACGCATTCAAGAACCAAAAAAAAAATCCCCTTTATACAATTATACCAATATAGCATAATTCAACAAAGATTTTAATAAATAAATTTAAAAAATTCACATAAACCTAAAAAAAAAATAAAAAATCCCAAGAAAAGCCATAGTACAAACCTGATTGGTGGCTGCTACAATTCCAGATCCAATTAAATTAGTAATCTTGGCCATTAATTTCCCTTCAAGAAAATTCTTGAAAAATTATAAAATAATTATAACACAAAAACCTCCCTCTTTCTATATGTTCCCTCTTCCTTAAAGTTTTAATAATTATAAGATTTTATATAAGTTGAAGAGAACAAAGAAAACAAAGAAATTAGAAAGAATAGCAATTGACAAGTGATAACATATGACTCAACTTATCTTGTCTTGTCCTAAAAATTGTATAAAAATCAGTATTTATATATGGACAAAAAAATTGTAAATGTTATAAATCCTCATTCATCGGATATTCAAACAATTTTTTTTTTAAGGTTTGTATTATTTTTGGGAGGGAGAAAAACCACAGACTTAATATACATTGAATTTGGACACTTAGTCATACTTTTTTTTGTAATTTATGTTGTTTGAATTTGTAATGTACATTGAATTTGGACACTAGTCATACTACTTTCTCCGTCTCATAATATTTGATTACTTACTGAATCAGGGTAAAATTAGTTAAATTTTTCTCATTTTACCCTACAATTAACGTGGCTTTTGAAAATCAAAGAATTTTTTTTAAGAGGCTAATTAATATGAACAAAGGGCAAATAGTAAAGTTGATCAATCTATTAATGATTTCTTAATCACCGTGTAAAATAAAAAAGTGTCCATCTAATATGATAAAGAGGGCGTACTTTTTTGTATTAATTTATGCGGCAATGTTTGAATTCTGAGAGTCAAATAAATTGTTTTGACTGTAGTTTTTTTTTTCTCTGTGTTTTAGAGATTTTGAGTTATTAATTATTGTGACTTGTAGTAAATTTCTTTTATGTACTTTAGTATTTCTTTTAATTTTTATAATAAATTTTAACTTTTGAAATCAGAATGGTGTCACGTAAATTGAAATGGATGAATAGTAAATTTAGATGAATCATCCTCAAAATCTTAATATAGAGATACTTCAGGTACATTGTATCTGGTCATTAATCATGGTATTGTTCTTTGTACTAATACAAAAGCATAAGGTACAATTCAAATTTAGTTAATTTGCATGGATCAAATTCTTTTAACAAATACTAGCCTACATTTTTGTGTCATAGGTGAGAGTTCGATTCTTCTCCTTATTAAAAAAAAAAAAGCGTAAATAAATATTTATATAGTCTGGTCACTTATAATTGCATATGTATATCATTAATTAGTGATTAGATAAAAATGGTAACTAATATACTATTACCGATTAAAATTGTATTAAAAGTAAAGTAAGAATCTTTACACTAAAATCAATTATCATTAAATTAGTGACAGATAAGAATGGTAACTAAGTATATGCTATTACATATTAAAATTGCATTAAAGTAAAAATCTTTACACTAATATTAATGTAATATTTTATATGCACAAAAGTAAATATAAAATCACGCATCATATTTAGCATAACATGTTGTAGACACTAAAAATTTGTGGGAATATGTAAGACATGTTCAATTCTAGTTGGGACTCTATCAAATGTATTCGATTTCAAATAGAATTTTTGGAAGCTATTCGATCTATCATTAACCTTAATTTATGCCTATATAAAAGGTATTATATTCCCTTGAGAGACATCTCGAATATTTCGCAAATTTATAGAATATTCATAAAGAGATCAAATTCAAATTATCCTAGTTCGAGAAATACGTCATTAACAACCCTCGAATCTTAATCAATTCTCGAGAGAGAAGAATCAATGGAGGAACAGATTTAAAACCATAATGTTTATCAATAAAACTATGTTTCTTCATATTTTATTTGTGATTGCAATTTATTTTTCTGTCACTTAAAATTTATTATAAACACATGTCATAATAATAATAAAATAAGAAGATAGTATGAAAGTGATATTAACTAGGGGTGTTCACGGTTTGGATAAAAACCGATCCAAACTTAAAAATCAAACCAAACTGATAAAATAAAACCGATTTTATTTGGGTTTGATTTGGTTTAGTTTTAGATTTTAGAAAACCAGTAGTATTTGGTTTGGTTATGATTTTATTCAAAAAAAAACAAAGAAATAACCGAACCGATGAATTATATACATATAATTTATTAATATACATACTTAATATATTGTTTTTATAAACAATTTTAAAGATCTTATATATGTTTTCATTAAAATTTCTTTTTACTTTACTTATTGAAAGCCCCAAGGTGAAAACATTTATCTTATTGATTTCATTTATATGAGTGTCTATGACAATCTTTGTGGGACTAAAAATGTTATGGTCTCCTCCTTCTAGGCCAATATAGTGAATTTTAAAGCTTTATTGATAGTAAATTCAATGATCGAAAGGTTGGTAATTTAAGTCATTCTAACTATTTTTTGTTTTGAATGGATTGTTGTCACTTTTTTCACATTTTGAATGAATTGTTTCTTTTATTTTGTGTATGGTTAATAATCGAATAACCGAACCAAACCAAACCGAAACTGATAACCAGCAAACCGATAAATGTATATTATATTTTGTTTGGTTTGGTTTTGATAATTTTAAAATCGATTAAGTTGGTTTGATTTTGATTTTGACCAATAACCGATCTAAACCGACCCGTGAACACCCCTAATATTAATAATAGTGAATTATGAAGATTATTATAGTAATATAAATTAAATGTGTTTTATTAAGTATATATAAAAAGGAATAGAGAAAGATTCCATAATTAGGTAAGAGGTAAAGAATCTTTCCAACAGATTACTCTAATTGATCCTAATATTATATGATGAATATCCTTAGATAATATTATTTTATTTTTATAATATTCTTAACACTTTGTATTCTATCTTTAATAATAAATATTCCTCTTTAATTTATATGTGGCTTGTGCAGGATGCTAGTTAAATTATTATATGAATAGGAATTATACACGTATTCTCATGAGTCATGAATATTTAAGTTTAAAAAAATTAGAAAAACAAAAAAAAGTGGCCAATGTCTAAACTATTAACATTTCATCCCATATGAATGTATTAAATATATGTCCATATGGTTCAAAATAAAATAGACTAATTATATAGTGTAATATCTTTTAAGTGATTTAGTTTACAAAATAACCTCGAAATTAAATGTATAGTATGTAGGATAAAAGATTCGTAACATTATAGAGGCGCTCGTCATATAGGGCAAATAGTAGTATTTAAACAAAGGCATAGTGTTTTATTGGATTTAGAATTTGAAATATATGAGTTTTTATAATAATTAAAAATTAATATAAAATAATAATTAAATTTTACAAGTAAATATTTATAGATATTTAATAAATTTATTTATTTATATACAAGATTTCAGCAAAAATTATTGAGTTCATGTGCATACGGTAGATTCGCCCCTACATTTTATTTGGTTATAATTGCATTTGCCAGCATGGATCAAAACACACTCTTGGGATAGTTTGGTAGTAGTAAATTAGTAATATACTAATATATATTGAGTTTAGTTATATATGTTAGAATCTATTATTTTTTATGTATGGATTATTTATGAAGGATTTAGTTATTCATGTATCAGACAAATGTCAAATTAAATGTGTTGAATTTGTACATAACAAAATAACACCACAAATATGGTATTACTTGAGTAATATTTAATACATGAATAATTTAACTCCTAATAACCAGATATCAAATGATTCCACAATTTTCAAAAAAAAAAAAAAACAAGGGAAAAGAGTATCAAGAGTCAAGCCTTTCTTCTTCATATGAATATTTTTGGATTAATTGTTGAATCATATAGCAATAAATTGCCTAAAATAAGGGAAGAAAACAAAAGAATAGACAGCCATTAGTGCAATCAAACTCAGCTCCCTCTAAGTGCAAGTCATAGTCTTTCAAGTTTCCATAATTGGTATCGACATGAATTCTGATAAGATGGTTAACATAATTTTTCTATTTTAATTAAAAATTTCGGCTTTGAGTTTGCAAATAAGAAAAAATTGCATTGGGATCGTCGCCCCAATTAAATTGAGTTTTGGACGTTTGACTCTCAATTTAATTAGACTCCAATATGAATATCGAACATGAGTTTTAGGAAAAAAAGGTTTCCATTGGTCAATTACTACACTAATGGGAGAGGCACATAGTGGAAGAAGTTGCATGTGATTGTATTAAATATTTGGTAAAATAAGGTGACTATGACAATTGACAACCAAATGTCTAGCCTACCTTACTTTTAACTTTTTCATTAATTACTTATATTATATTAAGAGATGACATTGATTAAATTGTTTGCTTCCTTAATGATATTACTATGTAGGGTTCACTTGTCTTTTTCTTTTATCTTCTTTAGTTTTATTTCGGGCTAGAGTATAACTTACGAGTTCGATTGTAGTTAGTAGTTTTGATTTGTTAGAGTATAACTTATGAGTTCGATGTATTCAGTAGTTTTGATTTAAATTATGTATTTTTAATCCGGATTATCTGATCTCTCAGTTTCTAGTTGATCTTTCTTGATGGAACAGGTCGAAGGCAGTAGGTACAAGGCTGGAAGTTCAATTTACAAGTCTCCAAAAAGCCCAAAAAGGGGTTGTATACTTATTGTAGACATTCAGTATACATTGGTATACATGGTGAAATGTTGATATACAGTCACAAAAATAGAAGAATACAGGTTCGAAGATGAAATACAGGTCAAAAGTTGGTATGCAGGGATAATATAGAAGTACGGACCCAAAATATAGCCCGTATACAGTAGTATACATCAAATGTATACCCAGATTTTTCAGGAGCGAATTGGGCCAAAGCCCCAATTGAAATTACAGCAGGTTGAAGGAAAGTTCAAATGGACCAAAACTCAAATTCTTTTGCATAGCAGGCCCAATCAGATTTTAGGGCAAAAAGTGGGTTGAAATAGGACAGGCTGAAAGAAGTTGGCCCTGTCAGCCCAATTTGAATTTGGGTAAAATGGCCCAAGTTTAATATCTCTTCCTTTAATTTTATTTATTTATTGTTTGTATTAACTTACTTTGTTTTGACTTGATTCTATTTAATTAAATTTCCAAAAGAAATTCATTTCTTTTTTTTTATATGTTTAAATTGAAATATTTATATTTTATTACTTAGTGTTATGTATTAGTGTTATTTATTACTAAAGTAATTTTGTAAAATTAATCAAATATTTTAGTCAAGTCGTTGGTCAATCCCATGTTAGCGGACATTTCGACGGCCTAACACCTTTTCAAAATGTAAATTGAACCTCGAACCCCTCTTTGGATTTCAAATGATTTTATTTTGTTTAATCTTTTGAAAATCTTAAGTTTTCTTAATTTCTTTAAAAAATTAAGTGGCGACTCTCTTTGAAAATCAATTTTTATTTAAACTTTAAGTTAAGTGATTTTTAAAAACTAAAAGTTTTTTTTTATTTCATGAAAACAGTTAGGGTAAAACTCAAACTCTGACTGTTCCTCTTCCTCTTCCTCATCCTCATCCTTATCCCTTGAAGAGTCAAAATTTACTGAGAAGAATCACTCCATTAAAATGGATGCTATGCAGCTTGTCAACACACATATCAAATTCTTAGCCTTTGATTTTCTCACTCTCAAACCAATTCCCCACGAATCCACCATTTTTTCTCACAAGGGGAGACACCTCTCGCGTGCAGAGGCATGGGTATCATTGTAAGCAGAGATTTAAAGCTTAATAGATTATCAAATTATACATTTACAATAGTATCAATTGCATACTATAGATCAATAGAAACTTTGTGTCACTTCTCCCGTTGGATCTAGGTACAGTTAGCAACACCGATGAATCAAAAGGTTAAGCAAACATCGTTGCGGTGAGAGCCCTGACCAGCCACGAACGTAATCAGAAAGTTTCAATAAGTGGAGATTTACGCATGTATTTGACACATTATTGATGTATTTGATACATTATTGAGATACAATTATATTACTCCCTTTGTACCAATTTATGTGACACATTTCGGATTCAAGATTCAAACAAGTTTATCTGTGACCGTAATTTTTTCCTATATCTTTTAAATATTTTGAATTATCAATTATTGAAACTTATAGTACTTTTTATGTAGTTTACAAATATATAAATTTCATTTTTAAAAAATTGAAGATTTCATGAGCAAATCCTCGGTCAAACTTAAACTGTTTGACTTTCGAAAAGCGAAATGTGTCACATAAATTGGGACAAAGGGAGTATCTAGTTTTTTATCTGTGTATCTTATTAAGTGTGTATGTATCTAATAAATAAATTGGAGATTTACGCATTATTGGAAATTTACGCATGTATTTGACACGATTTATTTTGTCATGTATCCGAGTCTTGTCATATGTATATGGTCTTCTATCACGTATCTTAATATTATCATATATTTTTGTTGTGTCATTACAATGTATCTAATTATTTTCATATTTATCTGAGATATATGTTTTTGGATATGACGTATGAAATCGATACTTGATACATCAAAATATACATATAAAAGATACATGAAACAATATTAGATCATATAAATAGATACATGAAATTAATATTAGATCATTTAAATAGATACATGAAATTAGTACTACATACTTCTATGATACATATGAATGTACTTGTATGATACACATGTATCTAAGTGTTTAGTTGGTTGGATACATTATATATTGATAATAGATATATCAAATTAATGAATTTATAAATGTAATAAAATGAACTAATCAAATTACATGATCAAGATATACATGTTTTTGTCTTTTATTAATAATATATAATAAAATGAAATTAATTAAACATAGATATAATCCTTGATTTTTGCCTTATATTAAGAGACTTAATCAATTTAAATTTTCAGAATTAATTGTCTATGTATTTTAAAAATCTTCAATAACTCCTCTAACTAAGGAAATTTGTTAAAACCAATTAATTGAAATAAATAAAATATGTATCTCGATTTGAAAATTCGACAGATACATGTATATCGCGGATTCAGGCTCATGTATCCTAAGCACGGAATATGGTAGAGGTAAAACTATCGGAAATCTTAATAATTAGAACCTAAGCTAGTGGGATTTATATAGTTTGCCCTAAATAATTGTAATTTGATGTTGGAGGAGAGTTTTGAATAATGTTTTCCTTAGTTTTTTAAGGGAAATCATTTTCCTTTAATTTGAGGAAAAATAAATTGATTTGGAAAAACATTTGTCAAAATATTTAAACCAACCAAAAATAAGAAATTAGACCAAACGCACCCTAAAATTGGAAATTCAACTTTCTTTCAATATTATTTTTTTCTTCTTCTTCGTGCCATCATTGAACACTCTTCATTTTTCATTCGCTATTTTCAAATTTATAATAACATGATATATAAACTTTGAGTGTATATTGACCTAAAAATTGAATATTCTACTTTTACTTATTATTAGCAAATCAAGGAAGGATAAAAGTAATTTTCAATAATATCCTTAGTTTATGCGTTAATATCTTTAAAAAATATAGTTAGTAAATATGTTTAAGATTCTATCAATTAAAAGAGGCAAACCAGTAAACTTACTATATATTTACTTTTAGTAGATTACTCGAATTAAAATTTAAACTCAATTTGCATGATGGAGAATTTCTAAAACAATACTTGTCCATTATACTAACAATATATATATAACAATATTTGCCCACTTTATGAAATCCATGGATAATTTTACACTTAGGGTGTGCTTGGTATGAAGGAAAACATTTTCTGGAAAATGTTTTCCAATTTTCTCATGTTTGGTTGGGTTAAATGTTTTGGAAAGTGTTTTCCAAATCAACTCATTTTCCTCAAATTTAAGGAAAATGACTTTCCTTCAAAACTTAAGGAAAACATTTTCCAAAACTCTCTTCCAACTTCCAATTAAAAAAGTCCCTAATTTACTCTTTTCATTGACTATACTCATTTCTCTATTATGTTTTCAAGACATTGTATTTACTATATTCAAAGGGTGATATGGTAAAATTACCCTTCTATTTATAGTTTCTTAAGGGGTGTGTCAAGTCAATAGTGGACAATTATTGTTGGACAGATGGAGTAATAAATATATTCGAACAAAGGGAATATTATATTTGAAGTACTCCCTCTATCTCTAATTACTTGTCCATTTTTGAATTGACACACCCATTAAGAAAACAATTATTGACACAGTGAGTTTACCATTTTACCCCTATTAATTATGAAGTAGATAAATTAAAATCTTAAGATTTTCAAGAAGTTCTACATTTTTCAAAAAAATTAATTGAGGGTACAATAAGTAAAAATATTTTGTCCTTTCTTAATTTATCAAAATGGACAATTAACTAGAGATAATTAAAAAAGAAAAAATGGATAAATAATTACAGACAAAGGGAGTAATTTTTTAAAAGATGAATAATAAATAAATTTTAATGAAAAAGAGGCACAACATGAATTTTTGTGCCTAACTTGGGAAGCACATCACACTTACTTCCCTTGTCCATTGGGTTTTTGGCTGACATGGAATTTAAAGGAAGGAAAAATCCTTCCGCCACAAAATTTGGTTAGAATTTGATCAGAATGGTTTTACTTATGCTATTTTATCTTTTTGAATATTTTTATTCTTTTAATTTTAATACATTTTAACTAAAAAATGGAAAAAATATCAGTTTATTTTAAAATAAAAAAGATATTATATACTTTTTAAATTTTTTGTCAAATTCTAGCTAAATTTTCTGGCCATTTAGCATTATCCGAATTTATATATGAAATTTATAGTACTATAAAATAATGAGATACATATCAAAAATAAAATTAATTTTTAAATAAAAACTAAATAATTGGGGTGGGAGAGTACATGAGAGGAAGTGTTGGAGTAAGGGGAAAAAATATTTTACATTTTATTTTATAAATTTTTTTTTTTGGTTGGGGAGGGGATAGTAATTCTTTAATCTTTAACTTTAATTAATACTAATAATTTATTTAATTTTTGCCAAGGTGAAATGTTTTGTCCATGTAGAGTGTGATGTGATAATTTTTTTAAATAAAAATGAGAGTTGTGTTAGCAAATTAATAAATGATGATTTAGGTATGAAACTCACACTCTCAATAGTTTGAGTATGAAACTCAAAAAAGAGAATAATTTAGATGTGTTTTTGACCTTTATCTTCTCTAAAATAATTCAGAACTACTTATGTAATTATAAATTATTTTTTCTAGTCCATATTAAGTGAATTGTTGATTTTTTTTTTATCGTCAAAATAAGTAAATTGTTTAAATTTCAAGAAAATTATTGGTATTTTTTTTTCATTTTTATCCTTTAATGAGATTCTTTACTACTTTACAATATTTATAAAATAGTTTGAAAATAATCAAAAACTAGTAGTGAAAAGTAACCATTAATTTATATCCTTAAATAATTTTTTTTTAAAAATATGTAGTACCCCAATAAATTACTTAATATAGACTAGAGGGAGTACAAATTAACATAAATTTTTAAAGAAAAATTGGGGGAACGAATTTAAAAAGAGTGCATAAAATGGTATAGTTCCTTGCGACTAATTATTGTTATTTATTATTACAAATAAATATAAAAAATTTATTGTTATTATAAATAAATAATAAAACTAATTATTCTGCTGACCAAACGACCCAGGGCAATTTCGTCACTTACAATTTTTTTCAGAAAGTCAATAAGTCAATACATACTGGGAGAAGTAAATTAAGAAAATTGTTGAAAGCTAAAAACGTGGATCTAATTAATGTATTGTGTTGATTTGTCAGGATTATTAAAAATAAATAATTTAAAATAAAATTACGCGTATAAACAAATATATATTAGTTAATTAGTTAACATAGCTATATTTTATCTTAGTTGCAATTCGTGACCTACTTTTAGTTATAATTACGCGGCTCAACTTTTTAGTTTTGTATAGTTCGAAATTTTTATGATATAATTTGTATAACTTTTGTATAATTTGAATTTGTATAATATAATTTGTATAGCTATTTACACTTCTAAAATTTGTAATTGTATAAATTCGTTATTTCGAGTTTATACAAAAATAACCGAGTTATATAAATGTACTTGCGAATTAGACAAACCTGCGAATTATACAAAATCCACGAATTATACAAACGAGGTAGCTTAAACTATAGCTACAACCTGTAAATATACAAACTATAGCTATGGAGCATAATTAAATTTATTATACTTGCTATTTGCGAAATTCCCCAATAAAAATCAATATTTATTATTATTTTTTAAAAGATAAGAGGCAATTAAGTTGTCTATTTTCAGATTTATGCTAGTTTGATAAATGTGAAAAGAGATTAATGTGGTGAAATAACAAATACAATTAATTTAGTCAATTTATTTCTTAATGTATACTCTTAATCAAACTTATTTTACTTGTCATATTTGTCTTATATAAGGGTGGCAGAATGAATATTTTATATGAAAATTCATTTATATTTACTCATTTTAAATAAATTGGCTATATAATTCATTCAAAATGGATAAAAAACGAATAATACTTATATTATCCATTTAAAAATAGATAAATAAATGGATAAAAGATGTTAATTCATAAAAGAAACAAATGATAGTACTAATATTCTTCTTTGGTGGTAGGTGGTCAGGGTAGGGGTGGGTTGGTAAGAAAACTTCAAAAACAATTAATCTTTTTTTTGGGGGGATAGGGCCTTAGGGGGCATGGTGGGGAGGGGGCAGGAAGAGTGGTCGGGTGATAAAAAACATTAAAAAAAAAATTTTACGATTAAAAAAATTTGATTGATTCTCGAATTTCGAAGATCACGATATAAACTATCTCCTCGGATTGATGTACACACGGTTATACATCATATTATATAAATTTGAAAAAGATTTGGCTTCTCGATATTCAATTTAAAAATATGTCAGAATAGTTCAAAAATAAATAATTATAGGGAAAAGTGTAAAATGTTATTATAGACTCCCTTCGTTTCTTTTTTGGCAAACTACATAAATTCTACTAGTTTAGCTCCTAATTAATCAGATTTTCCGTAGTTTTATATATGGATAAGGGTTTAAAAAATATTCAATTTTGGTCGGATTTGCTGTTGCGATACTAAACTTTCATAAAGACCTATTACCTCCCTAGACTATTTAATACCGTATTTTTTACCCCCTGAACTATTTAATAGTGTATTTTAAAGGTATATATGTTCCCACATGGACACATTACTATTTATAGTTTTGCATTATTTTTTATGTCCATGTGGGCAAATATATATGTTTAAAATACGGTATTAAATAGTCTAAGGAGGTAATAAGTCCTGAAAGTTTAGTATCGCAACAGCAAATCCGACCAAAGTTGGGGTATATTTCAAACCCTTATCCCTTTTAAATATTACTTCCTCTACTATATTTCATACTTAGGATACATGAGTTTGAATCCGTAAGATACATGTATTTGCCGAATTTTAAAATTGAGACACTTATTTTATTTGTTTAAATTAATTGCTTGTAACTGATTTCCTTAATATAAGGCGGAAATCAAGGAGTGTATCTATGTTTAATTAATTTCATTTTATTGTTATTTGAAATAATAAATTCGTTAATATTATTAATAAAAGACAAAAAAAACATGTATATCTTGGTCATGCAATTTGATTAATTTCATTTTATTACTCTTAAAATAATAAAATTCATTAATTTGATTTATCTATTATCAATATATGATGTATCCAACAAACGAAACACTTAGATACATGAGTATCATACAAGTCCATTCATATGTATCATAGAAGTATCTAATATTAATTTTGTGTATTTGTTATATGTGTCTAGTATGAATTTCATGTATCTATTTATATGATATAATTAATTTCATGTATCTATTTATATGATATAATTTTAATATCACGTATCTTTTATATGTATCTATTATTAATTCGATGTATCAAGTATCAATTTCATACATTATATTCAAAATCATGTATCTCAGATACATAGCAAACACACATACAATTATGTGTCTAAATATGAAATGTAATTGAAATACACGAATTTAGGAACAAATCACGACGGTGGAGTATTTATCTTATCATTAATCCAAAAAAAAAGAGTTAAGAAAATCAAAATTCTCCTTTTCTTTAAGGTTTTGAAATTTTTTCTCATAGATACATATAATCTTAACTCAGATACATGAACTCTTAACTAGATACATGTACACCTGATGTGTATCCAACATTGTTGGATTTGATGTGCATCTAATGGTGTATTTTTTCTGTTAATTAAAGCTTGGTGTAATTCTTTCATTTTGATTGTGTCGTTCCTATACTTAGATCTATTCTCGACTTGAATGTTGGCGTATGAAGAGTCGGTCTCTGCAATGAGAAATTTATGAGTAAAATGAACAAATAAATGTTGTTTGATTTAGTATAATATTGTTAATGTGTAGTACATTTAACAAGAATCATCCGATTTTGGGAATGTTCAACCATTAAAGTGTTTGAGAAACAATAAATTTTAAAATATAAAACCTAATTTGTAAAAAATTTAACAAATCTCCACTGTATCTGGCAAATATTCATCATGATATGTAAATCCCCAAATCAGAAAATGTTTAAAAAATCAATGGAAAAACCAAAAAGTTTACATGTCCTAAACCATGAATCTTTGATAAGCATAACAATATAATAAAAATTGAAGTAGAAAAAAATGTACCCATACATGTATCTGGTTAGCTTCCATTGCGTCTTGTTGAACTTAAGAGTCGGATCCTACAACCATTACAAAATGGTTATGAAAAGAAACAGATAAAATTTTCTTTATCGAAAATTTATTGTTCATTAACAATCCCTTAACAAGATTCATACCATTTTTTGAATTATGAGCCATTAAAATGGAATAGAGAAATAACAAATTAAACTCAAAGAATGTAAAAATTCTAAAATCTATTGGCTAAAAAAATTTAAATGGAGAAATAACAAACTCAAACAATGCAAAAGGTGTATTGAACTGCTAAGGAAGGAGGGGGTAATGAGGGATACGTGTGGGAGTGGGGAAGAAGGGGTGAGGGTGGGATAGTGTGAATAGGATACAAATGTTTTGCGATTGGGGAGGGAAGCAACTGAATTGAAGAGAGATAAAATTAATTTGAATTATTAATGTCCCACTAATTAAGGAGATTAATTTTAAGATAATTATTTACTACCATTTTTTAAGAAATTGTGTATCTGATTTAATTTTCTAAAATATATGGTATATTTATTAAAAAGTGGTACTCTATGTAATATTTTTAAAGTAGAGATAAAATATGTATATATGATAGTATAGTATGTCTATATAGGTAGTTTTTCCTTCTTTTTATCTGTCATTTTTATTATAAATAATTGATCCATAATATTTATCATTTTATAAAATCAATGCATAAATTGCAATAATCTTATTATTATATCCTTGATAATTAATTAGTCTTGAAAATAGATATTCGACTAACCTAGAAAACTAATAAGTAATTAATATTCATTGTAATTACTTCATACATTGATTAATTACTCTCACCATTGATTACTCTATAGTCTATAAAATCTGATTTTGAAAAGGAAATCTCAACAAACAAATTTAAAATAAAAAAAAGTTATTTATTTATCACTTACTGAAAGTTAACTTCAAAAAAAGTATTTAATAAAGTTAAAATTAAAAATTTACTTAATTTCTTAATGCAAGTGAACTCTAAAAATATGACATATAAAAAAAACCGGAGGGAGTAATAATTTGTCCTTCTAGAGCAAAGTGTATTGTTTTTTTATTTTTTAATAAGACTTAAATAAAATAAAGTAATTTAGAATAATTAATTTTAAATAAGTATAACAATTTAATATAACTCTGCTATCAAATTTAATAAAGAGCCTCTTTTACATCAAAAGATCAAGTGGAATACACTATGCAACAAATAAAAAAAAAAAACAATTAATATGAAATTCGAAATATAAAATATGATGTGATTTTCAAGATTCTAGTCAGACATTAATTAAATGTCACAAAATTTAATGAAGTGGTGTTTTGTGCTCCCTCCCGTCCAAAATATTTCAATGAAATAATTTATAATTTTCTTTTATCATCCTCGATCCGATTCGATACAGATGGTGGGAAAGATAAAACAAACTTGTTAGTATCAAATTCATATAATTTAGGGTTTGTTTGACTATGCATTTAAACACGATGAATTCAAAATTTTTCTATTAAGGAAATACAAAATATTTTTCATTTAAAAATAAAATCAAAAGATGTAACATTTTCTGATAAAAGTAACTTTGTATCCAACTAGATTTGAAACTGGATTAAACGTTCTACAAAAACATCCAATTTAATAATTATTCAATACACTTATTGTTTTCAAGATTACAACATGAATTATTTATTTGTAACACAATGATTAAAATTAGTTACCATCACTAGAGAGTGAGAGCTTCTTGAATTTCACAAGACAATTTTCAGGAGGATAACATCTAGCCTCTGGATTAATTTGCTCAACCCTGCATGAATATTAAATATATCGTTTAATTAAATTAAAATATGATTTAATCAATAGTTTATATTTCCTTTTTTATTTTATATATTCCATCCATCTCAATTCATACGACAAAATCACGAGTATAAGAGTCAAAATATGGTATAAATTTCACAATAAATTCATATATTTTAGTCCCTTTGAAAATATTTGGTAGAAAATAAAAACAAATTAAAAAATTAAAATTAAATATTCAAAATATAATTAGTGATTTTTTTCATATTATAAGTATGAAGCTATTTAATTACCTGTAGTGAAGAAGATAATAATGAAGAATTACTGAAATTTGAAGCTTGGCCAGATTGGATCCGGGGCATGATTTGGGGCCCATTGAAAAAGGAAGAAAAATGCCTGGCTTAGTTTCAATATCCTGTCAAAATTTCACTTGATCATTAAGTAACAAGTAATGTGGGAATGATTTTCGTAACTTACAAGTGAAATTGAGATAGTTCAGATATCTGAAAAGGAGGAACACATGCGTTGTCCTGATGATAATACACTTTTTAGCTATGTACCGCTGAGAATGGTAAAGCAACTAATATCCTATCTTCTACTCCCAAGATACAAAAGATTGACAACGATGTTTAAGGAGAGGTAGAGATAGATTGAGGAAGATTTGAAAAGAATTGATTAGCTAGCTAGATATGACATGATTCGTCTTTAACTCATCAAGGATATAACTCTAAATAGGAGAACATACCGAGGTTCAAAATTAGGGTTGAAGAATGTTAAGAGGTTGTTAATCGATTTTTTTTCTTCCTAGTGGAGGGCGTGGTTCTAGTTTAGAGCACATTTCCGATATTATTATTATTATTATTATTATTATTATCTATTTTTAGATGAATTAAATTAGATGAGTCAAAATTAATAAATAAGACATTGAACAAAACATATTTTTATGAGCTAATTTACTAATATTCTTATGTATAAATAAATTCTCGTCATGAGTTTAAACCCTACTGCAAATAAAATACCCAATATTCAAAGTGGTAAAAGGCAAACACAACTTATTACCTAACATATTTTGAATCATACATTATTAACCCTCAAAAATTTCTTGATTATAAAAAAATTAATGTGGATTTTTTTTCTTAAACATAATTAATTAAGATGCATATCACTTACATCCCATCTTGAAGGATTAAATTCCTTAGGCTGAACATAAACATCAGGATTCATATGAATATTCCATACAACTGCAAAAAACTTCCACCCTTTGGGTATGGTGTACCCTACACATACAAGAGATAAATGAATGAATGAATTATTCAATTTTCATCGTTTCAAAATATTTATCGTATTTTGATTTTTCGATAGAAAATAATAATATAAATACAAAAGAATAAGGCAAAGTACCAACCATTTATGTTAAAAGTAGTACTTGTGTCTCTAAGGAATACCGTTTGATCACTAGCAATACGTAACGTTTCATTAATTACCTGTCAATATTAAAAGAGATAACATTAATAAATAATAATGCATGTTAGTCCAATTTTTATATTATCACTTCATCTTCTTCTTTTTTTAATTATTTGTATTGATGACTTTTTGTATAATGGTATTATTTATCTGAATATTTATTATAACAAAATACTATTATAGAAAGTATATAACATCATAATATTGTCTTACCTTACTAACAAACGTCATTTGTCTAATCTCATCAAAACTAAGTCCAGCATTTGAAGATGCTCTTCTCTTTACTATTTCCTCTTGTTCCTCCTGTTATAAAAAAAAATAATTAATCAAATATCGTCATATAAAATAAAATAAACTAGGGGTGGCAAATCCACTCATGAATACACTACCCACCCAACCCGCTTAGGTTTGGATCGACCAATTAGACGAGTTGAGTTATGATCCTTTTGTTATCTCATTTTAGCCCCAAATTTTTGGACAGATTAACTTAGCCCAATTTAATTCGTCCAAATTTAACTCAACCTGTCTAATTAGACGAGTTGAGTTATGACTCGTTTGTTAGCCCATTTTAGTCCAAGTAAGTTTTGGACTAATTAACTCAGTCCACCCGTCCAAATTCAATTTAACTCGCCCATTTGACACCCCTAAAACAGAATAAAGAGTACTTACTTTGGCTTTCTCCAAGAAATGGGGATGCTTTTGCAAGTGAAAAATTGCCTTGACAGACATAAGAGCAACAGGTTCAAAACCAGCAAATGAAAACAAAACTAGGATTTCAATGATCTTCTTGTCACTCAATATATTGGCTTCATAATCTTGATTAGTGTTTGATAACAACATATCAATTATGTTTGCCCTTGGCATTGATTTTCCATCCTTCATGGCTTCTCTTCTTTCATCTATTAGTTTTTGAAATATCCCTCCTAGTACTTTTCGAGCCTGAAATCATAATAAACATATACAACACGATAAATATTAAATGAAAAGAGTGATCTCATAGTTTTTGGTCTTTGACATGAATGTTGCACTCTATATTATGTTTAGTACAACCACAAATATCATGATAAAAGATGAAAGGGGTGATTTCGGGTGTGTTCGGTATGAAGGAAAATGTTTTCCTGGAAAATAAGTAGACTTTGGACTTATTTTCTCATGTTTGGTTGGTGAGTATAAAATATTTTTCGAAAAAGATTTTTATGTGTTTGATTTATGAATGATTTTTTTTTTTTGAGAAAATATCTTTTATTCTTACTAGAGAGAATAATTTTTGAATTGAAACTGAAAATATTTTTTTAAAATAAACTTAAATTTTTTGGGGGGAGGGTGGGGTTGGGGGGTGGGGCTGGCGGGTAGGGGATGGGGTGAAAAAATAAAAATTTGAAATTGAAAATATTTTTTAAAAACAAACTTAAATTTTTTTTTGGAGGGGGTGGGGGGCTGATGGGGGGTCGCGGGTAGGGGGTGGGGTGGAAAAATAAAAATTTGAAATAAAAAATATTTTTTTAAAAACAAACTTAATATTTTTTTTGATGGGGGTGGGCTGGCCGGGGGGTGGGGTGGGATGAAATGAAAAATAAGAATTTGAATTAGAAAATATATTTTAGAAACAAACTTTAATTTTTTGATTTTTTTGGGGTGTAGGGGGGATGGCTGGGGGAGGGGGTCGAGGGTAAGGGAGGGGGTGGGATGAAAAAATAAAATTTTAAATTGGAAACATTTTTTTAAAAAAACTTAAATTTTTTTGTGGGGTGGAAGGGGGTTGGCGGGGGAGGGGGGTAGGGGGTGAGGGTGAGATAAAAAAATTAAAAATTGAAGTCGATTTTTTTTTTTAAAAAAAGCTTTAATTTTTTTTTCAACAAAAAAAATTTGATTTTTTCAAAAGATAAATAAATTGTAATTTGAAGTTGTAGGAGTATTTTGGAAAATGTTTTCCTTAATTTTTGAGGGGAAGTCATTTTCCTTAAATTTGAGGAAAATAAGTTGATTTGAAAAACATTTCTAAAACATTTTACTCAACCAAATATGAGAAAATTGAAAAACATTTTCTGGAAAATGTTTTCCTTTCATACCAAACACACCCTTCGTAGTTCTTGATTTGTGAAAAGAGTGTTGCACTTAAATTAAATCAATAGTTCCTTAAATGAATTAGCCATACAATTCAATAATGGTATTACAACAGAACAAATATCTTGAATTCTAGTCTCTCTAATCACCACCATCACCAATTATTAAAAAATAAAAGAGGTGGTGGGTGGGTGGGGGGTCCCACACACGTAATTACGTATGTAGAAAATATATAATACATAAATATGCCATTTAACTTGGCTTCAACTAATATCTATGCCCACTAATTTTGGGTGTGTACAAATAGACACTTAAACTTGTATAAAATTAAACAAGTAGACACATGTGTCCTGCGTAACATAATACATGTAGGGCATCACGTAGGACACAAAATTGTCATGTATGCCACTTAAGACAAATGTGTCTATTTGTTCATTTTTATTCATGTTTAAGCATATGTTTGTGCACACCTAAAGTTGGAGGGCATAGATGTCAGTTGAATCCAAATCGAAGGGCTGATTTATATATTATGTATATAAAAAAAAACATGTTATTCTATCTAAAATATATAAATATGCCATTTAACTTGGCTTCATCTCACATGTGTACCCTTCAACTTTGGATACACACAAGTAGACACTTAAACTTATATAAAGTTGAACAAGTAAACACACACGTTCTTCGTGACAGTTTGCATCCTACATGATGTCCTACGTATATTATGTCATGTGTCTACTAATTCAAGTTTATACACACTCAAAATTGAAGAGCACAAATATAAACTGATGGCAAGTTAAAAAAACACATTTATATCTTATGATTATTAAAAATTTAAAATGAAATAAAAATAATATTAAAAGTTGAACACATCTTACCTTGAGTCCCTTATGATAAGCAAATCCTGGGAGATTAATTGGCAAGTTGTGAACACCACGAATTACAGCAGTAATCTCCTCAAACATTTGATCAAAAAGTTCTTGATTAACCTCATCACCAATAAGAAGTCTCATAAACACCTCAAATGGAAGCCTATGCATCTTATGGAGAAACTCAATAGGTTCTTCCGTAGTAGCGTATTTCTCTAATGTAGTTCTCACAGTTTTATCGATATAATCAAAATAATCGGATAATAATCCATGACTTTTTACTGGAGCTGTTAATCGACGAAAATATTTATCTTCTTCAATCGAAGTTGTTAATCCAATTAATTTTTTCATATAATTAGGCAAACCTCTTTCAAGATATTCTTCATCCATTAAAACTTTTCTAATTATTTCTGGCTTTGTCACCATAATTGTTGGCTTCCCAAATATGTATGCCCTATACATTCCTCCTGTCCCAAACCTTTAAAAAAAAAAAGCAAAATTTTGTTCAATTGGACTCTACAAAAATGTAATTGTAATTACAGTTGCAGTACTCATGTCAGATTCTTCATACTATTTTTAAAAGATCTGACACGTACATACTAATATTTTCAAGAATTCAAACAACATAGCAAATAAGTACGATAATGAAAATAATTAATTTACCTAGTAGCAAAGAAATCAAGGAATGAATTTGGATCACCACAAATGGAAGATTTGAAGTAAGAAAGTGTGTTGCCAAAATATGGCAAACCCATATAACCAAGAGGGATGTTATATTTCTTTGAACAAAATTTGATTGCATAATACCAACCATTAATTCTCATTAATATAGCATAAAATGTGAAAATCCCAATTACTAAAGCTATGAAGAACAAGGCTAAATTGTAGAAATCCATTGTTCTCTCTCTCTCCTTCTCTTTTTTTTTTTCTTAGAATAATTTGGATGACTTCGTGAATTTGATTGGGGGTGCTAACTGGCTACATTTATTTATTTATATCCAAAAATATGGCAACAATGATGATGTGACCAAATATGTAAAAAGACCACATTAACCTTTTTCCTTTCAAATATAGTTAAATCTTTATTATTCCCTAATAAATTTGCAATAAAAAAAAATACAATCACGTGAAAATCATTTAGCCCCCCAAATTTTGGTTAATATAAAGGTTTCATTATTGGTAAACTAAAAATATTTTTTAATATATGATCAATTATGTTTCGGCCACGTCATTAATTAAATTACTTTTTAAAAGAAAAAAAGGCTCAAATATATTATCGAACTTTGAGAAAAGATTTATTTATGTCATCTGTTAAAATTTTGGTTCATCTATGTTGTTTCAGTTAGCAAATAATGACATAGATGAGCCAAACTTTTAACGAATGACATAAATGAGTATTTTCTCAAAGTTCGATGACATGTTTGAGTTTTTTTCAATCATCCTCCGCTCTTTGAAAATTTACGTTATAAATCGAAATTTAAGATTCAATTGAAATCGTTCCACCTTCACCAAAAAATTAAAAATTTCAACAATTTTGATCTTCTCTATATAAATTTTCTGTCTCATCTATAAACTATCTTGTTGAGAAGTCCTTTAAATTGTATACCATAAATGTGAAGCTTATAGATATGGTCCATGGGTACGGCCAAAAAGTAGGAAAAATTGAAGAAGGGAAAAACTAAAATAATAATAATAAATAAATAAAATGAAAAATCATATATTAATTATATACGATAATTCTTTAAGATATTTTTGAAGAAAAATCATAGTTATTTGACTAGAAACCTAAAAATAAAATAAAATAAAATAAAATAAAATGAAGTACCAACATTTAACCTTCTTCTACACAAGCTTTATACCTTGTTTGGAGGGTTGTTACCCGTTGTACTGTCTTGTATTATTAGTTTAACTGTAATGTTTGTTTTGATTGTTTATTTTGATTATTAGTTAAACCTTATTTATGAACAATATTTTGAGAAGAGCTAATAATTCCTACATCATTATGGTTATTGGCAAAATGAGGATTTTTATTTTATTTTCATTCGGTGTCCAATACTCGTATTGGAGCTCGACTATTTTGAATTTGCTCTGCATAGGACCCCATTGGAGGGAGAGGGGAAACACTTCTTATCAAGAATTTTTTTAATACTAAAAACTCAAACCTAAAACCTCTAATTAACGAAAGAAGCAACCCCATCTGCTACACCAGATACGTCGATGGTAAATGAGAACTTTTTTACCATAATAATAATGTTCCTAACGTTGGGTCCCAATATTTTATGTGATAAATTCAAATATGCATCTTGTTTCTTCCTAATTTGTAGCAATAATTTTCTACATTATCTTGTCGTATTTAATCTTTCGTTTTTTACTGACATAAATCATTTTAATAAATTCCACTTGATGCATTGGCCACGTGAAGATTTGTTTTGCAGGGTTGTTGGCTTTAAATTTAATATTAATAGTATCAGCTTCAAAAAAATTTATTTAGATAGTTTAAATAGGCCTAACCCATCGATGGCCTCCTAAAGTTGGCACGGAATTTCACTTAGACATCTTAACTAGGCGATGTTCATTTTAAACTCCTTCTGTTGGATCTTGTTGTGTCATTTTGACACTTTTCGCTGACATGGCATGGTGAGTGTAATATACTCAAAGTTAGCGCGTGAAAAGATTTTTTTTTACCAAAAAATTATTTTTAAAACACTGTTCATCTTCTTCCCTCTTTCTCTGTGATTATCTCATCCACCACACACCATCAACCCACCGTCGTTGTATTATCGCCATTAATCTTATTAAAATCGAAGCAATTTTTAATTTTACAGATCTGAAAATCACCACAACCATCATCTTCTTCTCATTCTTTTTTCTTTAGATCCAACAATTAAATTTCAGTGCCACGAAATGATTACTCTATTTCTTGTTCACATATTTGAATCCTCTGCACATACGAGAAATGCAAAAAAAAAAAAAAAAACAATTCTTCCATTGTTAGTTATAACAAATTTAATAAACTTTTTCAATGTTGTTAAATTCTTTTGAAAATGATTCTTGAAATGATGATAGAGTGAAAAAGGGGTTGAGGTTGGGGTGGGTGGGGGTAAAGAGGATGGACGATCTAGTGGGGGTGGAGGAGCGGTTGGGATTGGGATGGGTGGAGTGGAGAAGACGCCTGGGTTGGTTGGGTGAAGAAGACAAGGGTGAGTTTTTGAAAATTAGAAGTGATGAATTTCTTTTTTAAAAAAGATTTATTATTTGAGTTTGAAATGCCACATGTCATCAAATCAGTGGTTATTTTTCTTTTTACTTAAAAGTCATTAGTTTAGAATTATTTTTTATATATATGACATGTGTCTTTGTTTAATTTGTCACTTTGACACGTCATCGACGAGTGTTTTACACACACTTTATAGTTTTGGGTGATTGTTAAAAAAGTGTCCAAATGACACAACGGAACCCTACATAAGGTGTCTAAAATGAACATCGCCCACTTAAAATGTCTCAGTGAAATTTCATGCCAATTTTAAAATATATATGAAGTAAGGACGTAAAAAATACGAAATAACTAAAAAGAGCGGTACGGTAAAGGATAACACTAATTTTAGCTCACAATTTTAAATCGCATTAGCATATTCTGTTTAACATTTCTTACTATATCGAGTCTTTTCTAAAATTTATTGTGCTTTTTTTCCCTTCCCCTTCCCCATTTGCAATGTTCAATTTTTTTCTGAATTAATATCATTTCAATCACATGTTATCTTTGAAATAATATTTTTCTTTAAAACCAATTTTGGAATTCACCGTGGGGGGACGCCATAAAAAAAATAAAGGCAAACCCCGTTAGGGAGAATCGAACTCATGACCATGGACATATACTATAAGAAAAATGTGTATTACATGGAGATTTATTTTGGACATTGTGTACAAAAATTCACAAGAAACAAAGTTTTTTGCAAATTTTTTTACCAAAAAAATTCAATGATAAAACCTTCATAGGTAATTATTTCCTCGAATTTAAAATCTCCAACTGATTTACCTAGAGATTTAAATTTCACATATAAATTACTTGTGAATTTTTCTACAAAAAATACTAAAAATACCTTGAAGGAATTTCTTACGATTTTTTTCGCAAATAAAACCGCATGAAGTTATTCTAATAAATTATTAAAAAAGTTCTTGTAAACAATATTAATTCTTATCAATTAATGATTTTGTTCACCGTCCGCCCTCCATTATTAAACTACTTAATCCCTGCACACTGCCCATCCCCATCGGTGTTTTTTTTTTGGTCAAATTAATTATTTTTTTGTCAGATTAATTGCTCCTTAAAATTACATTCTATCAATATTCTTAAGCCTCATTTGTTTCATTAAGATTAAGACATTTAAATTTGAATGCACATCTAAATATTAAGATATCAGAATTTGAAAGCACATCTGAATATTGAGATGTAGTTTCTGGATCTGAAGGATCTGAACACTGATCATTAATATTGTTCGTTTTCAATATTTGAATATGCATATTTATTTATTTTTAAAATTAGAAATTAAACATTATATCAATAAAAGTTATAATCCAAATCCAAGATAACTTCTTCCAAAAAATTGTTTCAAGAATAAGATTATAACCCACATAGAAAAAAAATGATTTGTTTTCTCATACAATTTTTTCTCAGAAACAATAATAACTTCTTTCAAAGAAGTTTTGACAACAAACGAATTGTGACAAGAAGAGTTCTTCATAAATATCAATTCATCCAAGAATATTGTTTATATTAAAAAAATAGATAAATACTTGTAAAAAATTATGAAAACTTATTTATTCAAAAGAAAAAAAATGGTATTTGGTTGGTAAAGGAGAT
The DNA here is from genome assembly GCF_019186545.1 of Solanum stenotomum. NCBI lineage: Eukaryota > Viridiplantae > Streptophyta > Magnoliopsida > Solanales > Solanaceae > Solanum > Solanum stenotomum. The sequence continues at coordinate 63,079,024 of NC_064285.1, forward strand.
GAAGAAACTTGAAATTGCCCAGAAGAGAAGCAATGAATAAAATAATTTGTTTAAGAAAAAACGCTTATTATTTTAATATAGTTTGAATGGTATTAACACTATGTCTGTGTTATATATCTGATTCATTAAGACTCATTAATAGGTTTTTAAAAAAAGAAACAAATAGACTTAATGAACTGAATCTGAATGATTAAGATCCAAACCTAAAAACCAAACACACTTAATGGGTTGAATCTGAATGATTAAAATTTAGAGCTCCATTAAGTGCAAACAAATGAAGTCAGTCATAGTATTATAAATGCTAAATATTTGGTGTCTTCTTTCAATGTGGTATAAAAGGGAAAGATCCTTTCGGCCATAATTTTTGGCTATAATTGGCACAAATGCATATTCACATTATAAACTGATTTTCTTTATGATTCTTTATCAAATTTATTTATTAATTATTTTTTAATAATGAAAAAGATTCCCAATACATAGGAAATGGACTAAATCTCATATTTCTGAATTGCTCAAAATGGCCAAATGTCAGCATGTTTATAATTTCTTCTTCTTTCTTCCTTTTATAAATAAAAGAATCTATAAAAAATACAAAATTTGAATTAAAATTAGAAGATAAAGTTTAAAATTTAAATTGCAAGATAAGCTCGCTAATAATATTAAATACACCATACTTAATTCAAATTTAAGATTTATAAAATAATGTAATATATAAAAATAAACAAAGGATTGGCCTTGGTCAATATCAACACAAAATAATAATAGAAATTATAAGAATCATATGGTCCATACTTAATCCACTCATCAACAACGACAATAGAAATTATAAGAATCATATGGTCCATATGTATTGGCCTTGGTCAATATCAACATAAAATAATCATGTATTAATGTTGTAGTTTCGCATCCTTCTGTAATGTCTATTTGATAACTTGTGATTCGTTACTTATATTTATTATTAGAGAAAATACATAAAGTTTCCATTAAACTAGTACATGTTTTTTAAGAAGACACCTAAACTTTGCGGGGGTTCTATAACCCCACCTTAAATAATTTTATATTGCTATTAACATAAAATAAATTATTTTTTTTTCTCTTTTTATTATACTTTTCATTTTTATATTCCTTTCCTATTTTTCAAATTTTATTTTCTATTCAATTCTTTGTTTCTCATGTCTCTTTCGACGACATTGACAATTATTTTCATTGTCGTATTTGATTTTTGAAAATAGAAATGATGAGAAGGTAATAAAAAATTACAAGAAAAAATATAGAGGGTGATGGTTTGTAACGATTGGGTTCCATCATTATAGAAAAAAAACTAACGGGAGAAAATTTGGGGCCGAAAAAACTTTTCGTAGTATTTGGATTTTTTCCAACCTAGTCCAGAGTTGGATGAAATCGGAGTCATTAAGGTGAGGGAAATCTGGTATCAATCGAGTGATTTATTTATGATTTTGATTACATGAGTGGATAAATAACTCGTTAAGAAATTCGTACGACTTTACGAAATTGAATTCGGGCGAGTAGAACTCCCAGAATCGATCTTAGCATGAAAGGGATTTTCTAAACGTCGTTGGTTAGAGGTGTGTTGTGAAATGGGGGTCTTGGAATTATTAAAATAGCTCACTGATTCGTGCAAGCCGCTTTGGCGGGGCCACTGTAGCGGGGTGAGGACTGTTGTTGCGTGCCAGACGCTACTTAAAGTTGTAAATAAATCCCAAAACGACTTTATTCTGCACTATTCAAATTTTAGAGCTAAGGAACGAACCCTAGGCGACTCTTGAAAGTTTTCCACCATTCTTGAGGCTAAAGGTAAGCTTTTTGCTCCTCGAATTCGTTTTTTGATCCGTAAAACATAATAGAATAGGTAATTATCGGTAGGGGAGGGTTTGATCTGTAATTTATGGTGGAAAAAGCCATAATTTGGATTTTGGGATCATAAGTATGATCTAGGGTTGTTAGAATTGTAAGTAATCTGGGTAATTAGCGATTGTTTATTGATTTTCGTATTATATTGATTGTTTGTAGACCGAGAACAAGCGGAACGAATCCGAAAAGGGAAGGATCAAGTTTCTTAGGGTTTCAAGCTTCTTTCGAAGTAGGTGATGGTTGTGATTCTATGATTGTGTGATGTATGTTTGTTCTTGCTTCATTATGATGGATGTATGTATATGAATGTTGCATTATTGATCACACTTATTGTAAATGAGATAGATGAATGATGATTGCCATGAAATCATGACTTAAATGTATGATCTTGAAGATATACTTGTGATTGTGATTGTGGTGTGTTGAATGGATCGGTTGCCACGTTCCGGCATAACTAACTTGGATCGATTGCCACGTTCCGACATAATTATGGGATCGGTTGCCACGTTTCGGCATAATCATTAGATCGGGTACCACGTTCCGGTATGCTAACTGTTTGGGTTTGGATTACATGAGAGGACCAATGACTTGTCATAATTGTGTATCTTGAGAAATGTAAAGTGGTTTGTTGTTCGTAAATGTGTTAATATTGTATATATTCGATATATGCATGTGATTATATTGTTGTAATGGCTTATGTATGTTACACTTAGTGGNTTATTGTAATGGTTTATGTATGTTACACTTAGTGGGATAGCTGCGTGATCCTACCATATGTTGTGGTTGTGTACTGATACTACACTTGTTCTTTCTTTGTTGAGTACAAGGCATCTTCAGGCGGCTATTGACAGACTTCGCTTAGAAGATCAGTGATCGACGTTCTAATTCAAGGGTGAGCCAGTTCTTCCAGGCTGCCATGAGTTCTCCTTTCGTCTATGTCCACATTTCGGACTTAGACTTTTCTAGTTAGTTGTTAGTTCATTAGTTTGGGGTTGTAACCCTTCTTGTTTAGACTTATGGATCAGGTTAGATGTTTTGGTACATTGACTTTCAGGTTCTAGGTATATCTTCCCGTATGTTTAGTTGATTAGACTTTTGTTGAAGTTAATGGGAACTTCAGTTTTAGATATTATTTTCTGCTTTCGTATCCTTAAATGTCTTAGTTTTGGTTTAGTTGCTTGGTTTGGGTTGTAATAGTGGTTCTCCCACCGGAGAGTTAGTGTGGGTGCCAATCACGATGATCTGGGTCGTGACATGGTTACTCTTGGCCACCATTTTTTCTGGTGTAAAAACATTTTCCGATGACAAAGATATACTTTTTAGATTGCATTGGTCATGGATTTCATTGTTGGTGTTTCATTTTTTCAACGGAAAAGGGTCAAAATTGCTCCTGAACTATGTGAAATAGACCACTTATACCTTCGTTACATTTTGGGATAAAAAATGCCCCTGCTGTTATCCTAAGAGACCACAAATACCCTCAAGAGTTAACACGCCAAATTTTTATTGACGTGGCAAGCCATGTGGGACTAATCGTTCCACCTAGCGTTGCCAACTAGGATTAACTACAAAAGAACTAGACCTTTAGCGGCAACAACAATCGCTACAAAAGCCCAAAAAATCGTCACTAAAAGTTTTTAATATTAAATTCTAATTTTGTGTTTTTTTCTTCATTGTTTTTAAAAAATAAAAAATGATATCGATTAAGTAGGAGTTTGAAGACACTATATGTTTTATTTTTATGTCATATGTAAATGTATAAAATGTACAATGATGCATTATATTGTAGGAGATTTGAATCGAGAAGTAACTTTGATGATTTTCGTAATAATATTGCATTTTTTTAATATTGATATTGCAAGTTATTTATTTTAGAAAATTAGGTTGCAATCGAAAATTAATTATCATATTTTTTTGTTGAAAAAATAGGTTTTACTAGCGAATGGTTGTTGGAGCCTTAGTCACCACTAAAAATCACTCATAACCTTTAGTGGCAATATTTTGGGAATTTGTGGCGACTTTGTCGCCACTAAAGGTCAAGTTCTTTTGTAGTGAATCTTAGTTGGCAACGCTTAGGTGGAGGGATTAGTCCCATGTGTCTTGTCACGTCACTAAAAATTTGGGGTGTTAACTCTTGAGGGTAATTGTGGTCTCCTGGGGTAACGGCGGGGGTATTTTTGATCCCAAAATATAATGGAGGGTAAAAATGGTCTATTTCGCATAGTTTAGGGGGCAATTTTGACCCTTTTCCGTTTTTTCAATAAAGATGATGAAAAGATAAAACAAGTCAAAGGAAAAATGGAGAAGACGGCTAGTCACCATTTTATTCGGCGAAAAAGCGTTTTTCCGACAATAAAAAATGACATTTTTCCTCCACTTTTTGGTCCACCCAAAAAAATATTAATTGATATGAGCTTGAAATAATCACAAATTAGATTTCGTAACAATGACACCCATCTTGCTTAATCTTCTTGTCACTTTTCTTTTTATTTTTATATTTGTGTTGGAGAGCTTTAAGGAAAGGGTAGAAGCATGTGAGAGGGGGGAGGGGGGTGAATTTATTTTTTTCTTTTAGAAAAAGTTAGTCTTTTTCTTTTTCTATTATTTAGATTTATGGTACTTTTAATACGTGGCAATCAAGAATTGGTGCGTGACATCACTTCCTTTCTTGAAAGTGGGGTAGATCGAAAAATGAGGCAATAGTATTATTTTAAAATTGTTCGGGAGGCCGTATGACCCCCACAAAGTTTAAGTGTCTTTTCGAAAACATGTACCAGTTTAATGGGGACTTTATGTATTTTCAATGTAACATCTAATTAAGTAATCTTATTAATTACTATATTTAAAAAATTAAACTACATATTTTAAAATTTTATATGTGATTAGAAAAAATTTCACTAATAACAGTCAAAATTTAAAACACATTAAATATGATAGATACCAACACATTATAGGAAAAGAAATCTGAAATATAATTCTTACTTAAGTATTACATGTAATAAGTAATTATTGAAATTGCAAACATAAAAGTTTAGTCATTTTTTTGCTATGACTTAAGTTATGCAATTTTATTCATAATATAACTTTTCTGATGATAATCTAAATGATTTATTCATTTAAAACTTTTTCTATCCATCTCTAGAAGTAGGACAAGAGAAAGTTAATGTGCTATTTGAAAATTTTACCTAAATATTTTATTAGTAGAACAATACAAAAACCAATGGCATTTAAAATTCAATATCACTAAAAGCTCACCTTATATAAATTTTGCCCTTAAACTGCATATAAATGATAAGAAAAGAATTTCTAATAATTAAGAGTTTTGAATTTAAAATTTTCATGTTTAAATAATTTTTTAAAATAAAATTGAAAATATTTTAATAACGGCAGTCGCTATGCAAAACACTTTAAATATGATAGATTTCAACACATTATAGAAATCATAGATATCATATAGTACATGAGTACCATCGGGTATCGACTTCATTTAACATCAATCCAAGAGAGTCACATATTAATGTTGAAGTTTTGCATATTTATTAAGTATTATATTATAGAAATATTAAATTAAATATTTAAATAATTAAGTGATGACTCTAATTAACAGTAACTCAAGAGAGTACTCACTCGTTAATATTGTAATCTTATGCTCCTGTGTTATGACGATGGATAGCGTGTGAATAAATTTATATTTGTTATTAACATAAGTAGTTTTATAAATTTTATATGTCTAAATAAATTTAAACTATGTATTTAAATAATTTTTGAAATACAATTCGAAAATATTTTAATAATTACAATCAAAACTCAAAATACTTTATAGTGTTGATCCTAATTAACTACACTAAACATTTCTACATTATGACTCAATTAAAGATAGGCCCTTTATGTTTTATAAAAACACTTAGATTTTTTATATTATGAATATCTTACATTCGTCATTCTCCAATAAAGTTATCCATATTTTTTTCAACACATTCATACCTTGTATAAAATAGAAATCTTACATAACTGAAATTCTTCTTAAATAGTTATATATAAAATAATTTTGAAGTGAAAGAATAATAAAAATAATATTGTCAAATAAATTACAAATAACATACGTATTTAAAGCAAAAGAAAGTTTTTATTAATAGTTGGTATATCTTATTTGTCACGACCCAATGTCACAAGTCGTGATGGCACCTATGTTCCCAACCAATAGGTAAGCCAACCCAACTATTTACCAAGCATAATTAACTAATGAGGTAAAGAGACAAATAACGAGTAAAATTCCAACACTGAATTCTTTATAAATATGAAACGCGGAAAGCTAAAATACTACCCAAGAATTGGTGTCATCACGACTTGTGACATTGGGTCGTGACAAATTTGGTATCAGAGCTCTAGGTTCACCGGTCTCACGAGTACAAGAGCAATGTCTAGTAGAGTCTTGCGGATCGGTATGATGACGTCCATACCTATCTTTGAGAGGCTATAGGACATTTAGGAAAGTTCTGTTCTTTCATTCCTTATCGTGCACACTTTACCTTGTTGAAATTCTAATCTTGATATCTCATTCTCTCAGATGGTGAGGACTCGTACATCTGCAAGTGGTGATCAGGACCCTATTCCTGCGCCTGCTTCTGGGAGCACTATCCTAGGTAAAGGCAGAGGACGAGGTCGAGGTCGAGGTCGGGGTAGGGGTCGTATTGCAGCACCTGTTGAAGGGCAAGTACCAATAGCTACCCAGGGCCGTGATAGGACAGTACGTCCTGATACAGATGTTATTCATGGGGATGTGCAGGATCATGTCGAGGGGGATGGACCAGCTTAGGCTCCACCCAGTATTATTGCCACCCCAGTGCTTCAAGATACCTTGGCTCGTATGTTAGGACTTCTAGAGGGGATGGCTCAGGCGGGAACTTTGCCTGTCGCCTCTGATGCTTCACAGACCCATGTTGGAGGTCAGACTCCAGATCCGATGGTTGCTCCAGATTCTCAAACTCCCAGGACCCAACCAGCTGCTGTTGTAGCTCCCCGTTTAGATAGTATGGAACATCCAGGTATTTCATCACACTTGGCGAACAGGCCTTCCATGACCATTGATGAACAAAAGATGTTTGGGAGGTTCAGACTAATGAATCCTCCTACGTATACTGGTGACTTAACTGAGGATGCATATGAATTTATAGTTAGTTGTCATGAGAGGTTGCATAATCTTGGATTAGTGGAGTCTCATGGAGTTGACTACACAGCGTTTCAGATGACTGGCTCAGCCAAGCAGTGGTGGAGGGATTATATTAGTAGTAGGCCAGCTCGATCCCCTCCACTATCATGGACTCAGTTTACTCAGGTATTTCTAGCTAAGTTTGTTCCACGCAGTGAGAGGGAGCGTAAGAGGGCCGAGTTTGAGGGTTTGCAACAAGAAGGTATGTCAGTCGCAGAGTACGAGGGCAAATTTCATGCCTTGGCTAGGCATGCTTCTATGATACTTCCCACAGAGGCTGAGAGAGTGAGAAGGTTTGTTAAGGGGCTGATTATTCCGATTCGTCTGGGAGTTTCTCAGGTTACTACTTCTGGTGTGCCGTTCCAGAAGGTGGTAGATGCTGCTAAGGAGTTGGAGATGATTCGACGTGAGGGATTTGAGCAGCGTGAAGGCAAGAGGACCCGTCATTCAAGTAATTTTGGTGGGGCTCTGCCTAGGAGTCGAGGTTACTTAGGGAGAGGATATCACTCTCAGCCTAGCAAACCATTTATGCTGCTATACCAGCGTCTGAGGCTGGTTACGCTGGGCATAGTTCTTCGAGTTGGGTGCATACTTCACAGGGTTCATCTTCTAGACCTGTAGGTCGTGGAGGACATTCTAGTCATTCAGGTTCCTCTCATCAGCCTATGTCACGTAAGGGTTGTTTTGAGTGTGGTGATATGGGACACTTTGTGAGAGATTGCCATAGGACCAGACGTGGTGGCTTGCATCAAGGTTCTCAGGCTTTGACTTCCAGGGCTGCACAACCTCCAACTAGGGGAGGTATACATAGTGGCAGAGGTGGTTCTCATTCAGGTAGAGGTGGTTCTTCTTCTGGTCGAGGTGGTGGTCGTGGAGGTTCACAATATGAGGGTAGTCGTCCTTACTGCTATGCTTTTCCGGGTAGGCCAGAGGCTGAGGCTTCAGATGCTGTTATCACAGGTATTATTCCGGTTTGTCATCGACCAGCTACTGTATTATTTGATCCAGGCTCTACTTATTCTTATGTGTCCACATATTTTGCTTCGAGTCTGGATATAGTATGTGAGTCTCTTGATTTGCCAGTACATGTTTCTACTCCTGTCGGGGATTCTGTAGTGGTAGATCGGGTGTATCGATTATGTATAGTTACCTTGATGGGATATGACACTCAGGCAGATTTAAAGGTTTTAGATATGGTAGATTTTGATGTGATTCTTGGTATGGATTGGTTATCTCCTTATCACGCAATTTTAAATTGTCATGCCAAGACAGTTACATTAGCTATGCCTGGAATTCCTATAGTAGAATGGAGAGGTTCACTTAGTCACCCTCCTAAAGGGGTGATATCATTTCTTAAGGCCCGTCACTTTGTAGAGAGAGGATGTTTGGCTTACTTAGCGCACATTCGAGATACTAGTATTGAGAATCCTATGCTTGAGTCTATTCCGGTGGTGAGTGAATTTTTAGAGGTATTTCCTACAGACTTACCAGGTCTTCCACCTGATCGTGATATTGATTTTTGTATTGACATAGAGCCGGGCACTTAGCCTATTTCCATTCCTCCTTATCGTATGGCACCGGCTGAATTGAAAGAGTTGAAGGAGCAGTTGCAAGATTTGTTGAGCAAGGGTTTTATTAGACCGAGTGTATCTCCTTGGGGTGCTCCAGTGTTATTTGTGAAGAAGAAGGATGGATCTATGCGTATGTGTATTGACTATCGGCAGTTGAATAAGGTAACCATCAGAAATATGTACCCGATACCTCGTATTGATGATTTATTTGATCAGCTGCAGGGTGCTTCTGTTTTCTCCAAGATTGACTTGAGATCCGGCTACCATCAGCTGAAGGTTAGGGCGGAGGATATCCCTAAGACAGCTTTTCGAACACGTTATGGCCATTACGAATTTTTGGTGATGTCTTTCGGATTAACCAATGCCCCAGCAGCTTTTATGGACTTGATGAATGGAGTGTTCAGACCGTACTTGGATTCTTTTGTTATTGTTTTCATAGATGATATATTGATATACTCCCGTAGTAAGGAGGAACACGAGCATCATTTGAGGATTGTGCTTGGGATTCTGAAGGAGAAGAAGCTCTATGCAAAGTTCTCAAAATGTGAGTTTTGGCTTAGTTCGGTAGCATTCTTGGGTAGTATTTTAGCTTTCCGCGTTTCATATTTATAAAGAATTCAGTGTTGGAATTTTACTCGTTATTTGTCTCTTTACCTCATTAGTTAATTATGCTTGGTAAATAGTTGGGTTGGCTTACCTATTGGTTGGGAACATAGGTGCCATCACGACTTGTGACATTGGGTCGTGACATTATTAAAAATAGTTTTTATTAATAGTTGGTGAAGCCTCTACTGTCCACATAGGTCCACCCCTGTATATTGATGTATCAAGTAAGTGTATTTGTTGTATTCATCTATACAGTTAGATTGTATCTTCTCTCACCCCATTCTGTTTTATGTATTTCAACCCCTCCCTTTCTGTATTTCTATATTTTGGAGGTGTTATATGTGACTGTATTTGTTGTATAGATATGTGCTTTTAAGTTGTATCCTCTCACTCTCACACACACATTTAGTATTTCTATATTTTTCGAGGTGTCAGGTCACTGTAGTTGTTGTATTTAGACATGTATTTAGGTTGTATCCCCTCTCTCCCCTACCTCTCTTTTTGTATTTTTATATCTTTTGAGGTGTCAAGCGACTATATTTATTGTATTGATCATACGTGTATATAAGTTCTATTATGTATTTTCACCCCTCTCACTCTAGTATCCGTTACATTGACCCTTTCGCTCTAGTATCCTTTGCATTAATTTGCTCTTGTATCATTTATATTCATTCGACCTTGTATCACTTGTCTTCATTTGTTTAAATTTATACAATTTGTATTTATTCGCTCGTGCATCACTTGTATTTATTATTTTATGTATTACTTGTATACACCTATTGGTTTGTAGAGATACTAAACCGTTATAGAACCATTAAGATATTGACTTATCGGTTATTGATCATTATCGATTCGGTTATCGATTTAACCGTTGAGATTTGACATAAAAAAAAAACATTGAAAATTACTGGGAAACCAAGGAGACAAATCAAATGAACTATGCACATGAGTTCACAAGTTACATCTTGCTCAAAAGCAAACACTTTTACATTGTAGATTAACCAAGAGTTTGAGACAACCACAAATAAAAGTAGGTAATCAAACTCTAAGTCATGGACTTTATATACAAAAAGGTATAAATATAATTATTTAATTTACTACCCGTTAAGAAAAAACCTCAAACTGTTAAGAACCGATAATTCGATAACAAAATAAATCAAAATCGTTATCACAACCGCTAAACCAATAATCCATTATTAATAAACCAATAACTTTGTTTCAGTTCGAATTATCGATTTCAGTTCGATTTTAAACTACCCTAATATAACCCATAAGTCAAGAGATAAATAGTCAATTTATTGTCATACTTTATTTTTTGTTTTAACCTAATAGTTTAGGTCATGAATGGCCATGTGAAGTGGTCCTTCAGTAACCCCACATTTAGTAGCGGAGTCAGAAATTTGATTAAGAACTGTTAAAATATAAAAAAAAAAATATAAAAAAAAGTAACACCATATAGAAGTCAAGAAATGTCAATATGTAATATAGGAAAAAATGTTTAAAATGCCCTTAAATTATCTGAAATGATTAAAATATATATGTTTATGGTTTGGTTCAAAAATGTCTTTACCATCAATATTTTGGTTCAAAATTGTCATTGTTATTTAATGGGTCAAAAATGCTCATTTTCTAAATAAATATATTATTTATTTATTTATTTTTAACACATTCTTTTTCTAATAATATTTTTTAAAATTAGCAAATGTTTATCGTACTTCAGTTCAGAAAAAATAAAAAGTAACATTATTTCTTATGTTATTATAATTATTTTTTATCGTTATATAAACAAAAATTAATGATGGATTTACTATGATTTTATATATATGACATATATTATCCATCGAAAGGATACATGCAATTATTCTATTTTATTTGATAAAATGATATTAAGAAGAAAAAAAAAATTCCTACATTTTTATTTGTTAAAGTAATTTTTAAAGAAAGAGAACAAGAGTATGGTTCTATAATAATATTTTAATTAGGAAGAAGATGTGTTTAAAAAGAAAAGAAATAATATATTTATTCGAAAAAGGGCATTTTTGAATCAAAACATTGACTACAAGGGCATTTTTTAGCCAAATATAAACATACGATATTTTTGTTCATTTCACATAGTTTGAGGGCATTTTTGTCCCTTTTCCATATACCATATATATATATATATATATATATATATATTTATTTATTTATTTTTAATTTAATTTTATTTATTTATTTATTTTTCTTAACTAAACAATATAATTTCCCGACAGATTGGTATCAATCGACATCCTTCAAATATATATGACTTCGCCACTGTCCACACCTATAAAACTACTAGATGCCATTGATTTGTGCTAGCACGGATCCAACATTTTGTGTTATAATGCCTTTATATATATATATATAGATAATATATTTTTACTTAACTAAACAATATAATTTCTCGACAGATTGGTATCAATCGACATCCTACAAATATATATGACTTCGCCACTGTCCACACCTATAAAACTACTAGATGCCATTGATTTGTGCTAGCACGGATCCAACATTTTGTGTTATAATGCCTTTATATATATATATATATATATATACTAGTTTTTTGACACGTTCGTTGCATGTGATTATCAATTCCAAAATATATGTTATAGTAAATAGTATTTGCTTATTTAAGCGAAGATTTGAATAATAAGCTTAGCAAAAAATAATATTGCAGATTCTTTTGTGAATGTTCAATATGGATCGTCATAGATATATATCTTATTCACACAAACCTATGAAGATGGTCAATGAAAAATTTTATTTGTTAAATGCAATAATGTATATATTTATTTCAATTTGATGAGGTTCAATCATGTAATTAGTCTTATTTCACTAATATTACCTTATAGACAATATTTGCTCTGCATTTTTCTTGTCATCTAACCAAATGTGCTTTGCATGTGTATTCCACGTTAAATTGTTTTGATGTGATATGAACATGTGAAGAAAACAACTACATTTTATATATTCACATATTTGCACATTTGTTTTCGGGTTTTTTTTAAACAAAAAAACTCAGAACATTTTAAAATAATATATTTTGAAGTTAAAAGATCTTGTTAAGTTCATAATACATTTGTGACATATATAAGACTTTAATTTAAATACAAATACCTACCCACTAAATATATATTTGCATTAATGAAAATATTTATCTCATAAAATTAACTATTAAATAAATTATAATAATTAAACTAATACAAACTTCAATTGGCGTTATTACACGTCTTAGAAACTCTTCTTCATCTAAAATACTGAAATATTAAGAAATAGTAAATAAGTAAAACAAAAGGGCAATGTTTATATAGTAATAACTATTTTAAAGCAAACTTCATGATAGTCTAAATCACATAAGTAACATTGATAAATAAAGTCATTATTTTATCTTGAGCATCAAAAACAAATCATCACAATTCTCTAAATTTTGAAAAAGATATTGAGAAACATATATCTACATCACAAGAGAAATTGTTAACAAAAACAAATGAATTTAGACTACATCATGTTAACTTCATATATTTGAACATTACATACTAATGTATTTATTAAGAAAAAATAATTATTATATCATCAAAATTATTTTTCTCTTAGGATAGAACGACTTAGTTCATCAGAATAGTGGTACCTCATATTCCGTTAAACTTCAAACTCACTCAACGACAATAAATCACACAAAAAAATTTAAAATGCAAGAAGAAGAAGTGTAGAAGATTAGAAAAAATAAAAATGAGAGGGAGTCCCTCTATTTATAGTCAACAAAGGATAGTATGAACAAATGTTTTTTGTGTCTTATCTAAAAAATCATGACCTTTTAGAGAAGTTACAATACTTTGGAAAAGTCACAACTTATTGAAACATTCACAACTCTTTGGAAAAGTCACAACTCATAAAAAATCACAACCCTTTGAAAAAAGTCACAACTTATCGGAAAAGTCACAACTCATCGAAAAAGTCACAACCTAAGTTAGGAATGTTATAGTAATTTAACATTCAAGTTAGAAATTCATGCTTTTAAGGTAATATATATATCAAATTTTGTTTTCCAAAATATAATCTTTCTATGTTTGGGGTGTTTAGTCTGGCTTCCAATTTTGTCTGAGGCTTAAACAAAGTGTTTCTCAACAGAGTCTGTAAATATAAGTCTTTGTCCTTTTGTGTTGTAGCGCTGCTTGAGCTGGAAGCTCTTGCTTTGTCTTTTCCTGTATCATGCTGAACAGAATAATTAGTTTTATAAGCTTGCTAAGTTGATCTACTAAAGAATTATCCTTTCCTTTTATATGTTCTAGAGTTATATTATATATTGACGTAACGTCTAGAAAGTTTAACCATCATTTTTATTACTACTTTTCCCATTTATTTTTTGGTGAAACTTTACAATGGCCTCACAGTCAGTTCTTACTAGGATTTCTTTTTTATTTATAATGTATAATTTTAAAATGTTTAGACCGTAAATTACCACTAGTATTTCTGCGTCTATACTGCTCATATTTCCTTTTTCTTTGTATTTCCCGCTTTGATAAGCGCATATTTTTTCATCTTTTTTGTCTTCATACTTATTTTTCTTTGTTTTTAATACCGCTCCCCATCCTTCTAAACTTCCATCCGTTTCACTATAATGGTGTATATAGTTTGCTACTACTATTCCTTTCCATACATCTGTTACTAAATTCCATAATTGAGGGTCATGAAGTGCTATATTTAATATTTTTCCTCTATCTCCTCCATCTTGGAGTTTGATAGGAGCTTCTATTGGCATTCTTATTCCTATGGGTCTAACCATTTCTGGTTCTGTCGCCGGGTCTTGTCTGAAGACGCGATGTCGTGGTAAGTTACCTATAGTATATTTTACTAGTGGTACTGGGATTGATTTTTGAAAGGGGCTTGAACTTATAGAAGCGGTTTCCATAAATTCCTTTAAACTATGTGTTGTTTCGTCATCACTTTCTTCTTGTGCATTTTCTTCCTGTCTATACCCATAATTATCTGTTCGAAATTTGCATTCTCTAAAGTGTTGTTCTACTATAGAAAATTCTATTCCTTCTAATTTACAATCTTTACATTTAAATAATGTTGTTTTATCTAATTCGTGTATTTCTTTGGCCTTTGCTATTGATATATCTACTTCATAGTCTTCTTCTTTTATAATTTGAATAATCATTCCTTCCATATTTATGGTTATTTCGTTGCCGTCTATATCTTCATATATTTCTTTTTGGTATGTATATTTGTAGTCAGTGAATCTGATTGAGGTTTGTCCTTTATTATTAGTATATGTAAGGTGGTCATTGGGTCTTAATACTTCTTTTTTATAGAATTTTTCTAAATTCAATTCTCTACCTGCATATTCTTCTGAGTCTTTTTTTAAAGGTTTCATTAATTTTATCCTTTTATTTCCCATTAATCCTATTGCATCATCTATTTTAATTTTGAACCTTGAACTGCTATTAGTGGCTATTTTTCCAATGAAGCCAACACATACTAGCAGATTATTTTCATAGTTTATTTCTTCGTAACCTTTAGTCTGAATTCCTATTTTTATGTATTTTTCAAATTCATTTGCATTTATCATGAAGTCTGGACTACAGTAAAAAAATTCCTCCATTATTGGTCATATCTACTTCTATTAAACCTATTATGGATCTTTTTGATTCTGACCATCTATTATCGTATAATGTAATTAGTACTTTAGTACCTAGGTTTTTTTTCTAGTTAATCCTTTAAGTCCAATTACTACCAATCCCATATGTATGAGATTCATTCATCTTTTTTGTATTGCTTTCATAGATTTTTTGCTAATTAAACTTATATTTTCACTATTGTTTTTTGATACGCACAACTGTTATTCTCTATAGTGTCTGTATAAGTGTGTTATTGAAGAAAATAGTCATGTTTTATATAGTACTTGTGGATTTAATAGTCTTAAACTGTTTTGTTGGAAAATTTCTATATCTTTGTCTACGTCTATTATCACATCTAATTGGTGACTACTACTGGGTCTGGATGAATTCATTATTCTAGCTAGCATATTGTTTCCTAGTCTATCTTGAGAGAAACTGACCCTTTGTCTTTTTTGGGAACTTCTATTCTTGTTTGAAAAAATGTCCATGCCTTATCCTATTTTGTTATTCTTGGTTTATCTTTTGTGGGGTTATTTCCGTCTTCTTGAGTTGTTCTATTAGAGCTTGTATGTCGTTGTCTTGTTTTGCCTTTTCTTTAGGATTTTTAGCTTCTAATAATATGTCTAATTTCTTATTTATTTCGGCTATTTTATCTTCTAGCTTTTTATTTAATTCTAGCAATGCAAAGATTATTAGATTGTTTTGTTTTACTCCTATCAGGTCTGTTTTTCCTGGTGGTGTATAGTATGATAAACCTTCAGGATTAGCTTGAAATTGGATTGCTCTTCTTAGAATTTCTTGATAAAAGGGATCGTTCATGAAAGAGTTAAGTCTTTTAATTTAATTAGTTCTTTTTTAATTTCTCTAGTTTCTTTGTGAAGATGTTCTAGTTGGTTATTTATTGTTTCTAGTGGACTACTATTAATTGTATTATTTTTTGCTAAGAGTATTTGTACTTTTGAATTTATATCTAATTGTTGATTTTTGAGAAAGTCGAAATTACGTTCTATTGTTTCTAATGATTTATTATGTTTATATTGCATGTTTTCTACAGTTTCTATTAACTTTAGTATTTTATCGTCTTTCAACTGAATGTGTTCTGCCAAATTTATTATTAGATCTATAATAGTATTTAAGTGATGGTGATCGCTCTGTAAGATATGTTCTCATTCTGTAAAGTAACACTTAATTACTGATCCAAATTTTAGTCTTCAATATTTCTTTTCTGAGATAACTTCTAAGTCTAAATATTCTAACTTCTTTAAACTTCCTATTTTATTATTTTTATGCTAAGAACAGTCGGACGTTTGAAAAAATGTCTATTTATTTTTTTGGTAACTTTTTAATTTTAATTTTTTATGTGACTTGCTTAAGATTACAAGATTCAAGAATATGATATTTTGGTATATTGTACATATCTTCAGTTTAAAATCAAAAAATTCAAAAGTCTTTTTAAAATTTTTTAAACTGTCTACTGAATCAAAATCAACAAATAAATTAAAATGGTACGAATATGTCTTAGAACCTTAATGCATTCATTGAGAAACAAGTCAATAGCGTTTAAAAGAAATGCAAATAAGCATAGAAAGACTTTTTAAAAATTGTATATATCATTTAATATTTCATTGGCTAATGACTATTATTTCTGTATTTAAAATTCCATTTTGGAACCAAACGGACCATTTTAAGAAGTAAAAAAAGGATTTCATTTTTTGGAAATCCAACTAAGTATCTCATTTATTTTGCAAGTACTACTTTCTTTAGGAATGAACAAAATCATACTAATCTTAGAATTTATTTATCTCGAATAAATTTATATGATATTTGATTAATAAATTTACAAAAGGAGCTGAATGTCACTTGACGATAAGGACATAATCTTTTCAACCCTTTTGCTGGATGGTTGGTTAGCAACAATTAAGTGTATTTAATTCTTTAATATTGATCAATTAAGCATTTTATTTTTGTATTAATGTATACATCATATATGATTTGTTATTATTTTTAATTCTTTAATCTAAACATATGAGAAAATTGCATAATAGTCGATTCTAATCTTCATAAGAAATGTTACATTAGTTGTATCTAGTAAGTATGGAGTACTAGTTTTTTTTAGCGTAGAAACTCAATAAGTTATGAACTCATCTAGTTTATAATACTACGCATATTATCTTTTAAACATTATCACAATTTTTTACATGATTTGAGCGCAGGAGGGTTAAGTCAAATACTCTTAATTGAAAAATTATATTCTATATATAAGTATAAAAAATAATAATTTTAGAGATAAGTGGCAAAAACATATCTAAACTATCTTTTTTCTTTTAGTTCATACCTAAATCATCACTTATTAGTTTGAGAAATAAACTTCTTTCTTTTATAACACTCTCATACTGTGCGTAATGCATTCTCTCTTTTATTTTTAAAAAATTGTTTCATCACACTCCACATGGACAAAAACATTCCACCTACAAAAATTAAATAAATTATTAGTATTAATTAAAATTAAAGATTAAAAAATTATTATGCCAAAATTATTATTTTTTTATAAAACAAAATGTATTTTTTTTTACTTCATCCCCCCCTCCCCAAATACTAATTTAGATATTATTTTATTTTTTTAAAAAAAAATAATCTACCCACTCCTTCAAACCCTCCGCTTCCATTTTTTTTTCTCGTTTTATGTTAGAGACACAATTCCCCCTCAAAAACTTTTTCACATCCTTTCCACTATATTTGTGGAGGGTAATTTTATAATTGAATATTTTTTTAAAAAAAAATTATGCAGTGTATGATCTTTTTAATATATTAAATCAAACATTGCATAAGAAAAATCTAAGCATAACTAATGCAAGCATTAATACATTATATTTTGCATTATTTTACACACTCTACCAAACAATAGAAACAGGTAATTAGATACGAGAAAAACAAAAGTAAAGATATAGGAGTATAATAAATCCAATTTATTACTCCATCTGTTTAATTTTATAAGATATCATTAAATTTGACACGATGTTTAAGTAAAAAAATGAGAAAATTTAGAAACTTGCGGTCTAAGATATTCCTTAGATATTTGTGTGGTTGTAATTTATTTTATTAAACGTAAAAATAATAATTTAAAGTTAAATTATTTTATAATTATAGTAAGGTGACATTATTTTTATGACGAATTTAAAAAAATGTCACATAAAATGACTCGACGAAAATAGTACTTTTTATTACTTACTCCTTTCTTCGTTTTAATTTATGTGATGTATTTAATTTTACACAAATTTTAAAATGAACTTTTGAAAAAAAAAATCATGATATTAATTAAGTCATAAGGGGACGTTTGGTTACTGTATGAGAGTACACCTTATTCATGTATAAAATGTTGTATTAGTTGTACTATGTTTGGTAGAAGTCTTTTATTAGGTTGAAAAGTCAATATAACTTATACCATGTTTGGTTGGTATGGTTCTACATGTTGTATAAAAGTTATTCATGTATTAATTTTATACGGTGTTTGATTGTGCTTTTTGTAATCCTATATAATTAATACCAGCATAACTTATGAGGAAATCTATGTATAAGTTATGCGGGATAGAAAGTGGAATAAGCTATGTGGATATTAATTATATATGTATTAAAATACTAAATTACACATTTACCCCTATTAATTTATTTTTAAATCATTAATCATTGAGAACTTTACCAGACTATACAGTTTGCCTAACTTCTTTTTCTTTTATTTTTTAAACCCGGACCTTTTTTTTTTCATTTGGATTCCAAATATAAATACTTTATTAATATTATAAATTGGATTGTAAATATTTTGACGGCGAATATGTTAATCATATATAAGTGTTATGTATTATTAAATAAATTTCACATATTTAATTAACATGTATTATTATTTTGTTTAGGACGTGAATTTATACCTAATTCATATATTTGGTATATTAAAAATATATATACAATATATAGATAGAATATTTACATTATATAAAATAGGATATTATAATGTACTTGAAATATATTAATGATATTTTATTTTCATAAGCTATAAACATAATAAAAAAAATATACTAAAAAGAAAAAACAAAAGTCTCAGTTAAGTATAGAGGGAGAACTTTTTTTAAAAGAGGGATAATTTATACTATTTGTTTACTTATTTATTTGTAAATAATATATATTAATTTACAACAAATTCAATATTCAATAGTTAATAATTCATGAATTATAATTTCTACATAACTAAATAATACCCGTATAACTAAACTCAACATAACTAAATCCTGCATAACTAATACCTACGTAACTAAACCCTGCATAACTAAACTCAACATAATTAATACCTGCATAACTAAACCATGCATAACTAATACACGCATAACTAAATTCTATATAACTAATACTTGCATAACTCTAACCAGTAACCAAACGGCCCCTAAGTGCTTATATGACTCTACATAATTTTATTAAAAGTAAAATAAATATTTAAAACTAAAAACATATTTTATTTTATTTTTTGCTATAATAGCTAACTAAACAAAATCCATTGTCAGTAAAATAAATACATGTATGATGGCTCACCTTTCTATGTATTTGTCCATTAAAAATTATTCAACAGTCACAAGCAATTTCTATTTAATTCATGTAGGCAATACCATAGGATATAATATGATGGTATTGGTAGATGGGGAATTAGTATCTCAATCAATGTATATATGTCCCACATAAATTCAATGGAAAAGAAAGAGAGGTTTTAGAAGATATGACAAGTATACATAAAAGTATTTAGGAGAGTTATGGTGAAGTGGTAAGTATTTTTTTATTTTTAATTAAAGTTTTTGAATTCGAATCCTTTTATATATAGGTCATTTTTATTAGGAAGCATTTTATCATTTAATAAATATTTTAAAAAAATTTGACTCAACATAAAATTTAACAGTAAAAAAGTCACTTTTAAATAAAAATAGAATCAAAAGTGTACTCCCTCTTCTTACTTTTATAAGCTAACAAATTTGCTAAAATGTAGACACGTGTACCAAAGTAAATTGAATTGCCAAATATTTAACTATTTTATCTTTGATATATTTTTTTAATTATCAAAACATATTTATCAAAACAAAACTTCTAACTCTCTATTCAAATTGTATCACCCTTTTTTTCACAAAGATACTTTTAATTTTTTACAAAAAAATAAATATGAAGGAAACACTAGTTATTTTAACCCCAAAACAAAAGTTCTCAGCATTTTTTTTATCTAACACATCATTCTTATTAGCAATGTAAGGACCCATTCCGTCGTTATGAATTAAAAAAAACAGTTGGTCTGGCCGCTATAGTGAAAATGGGGGCCCGATTAGACCATTTTAGCTGGGTAAGTCACTGTAAATGTAGTTAAAACCCTGCAATTATCCATAATCACCCAAGAACGTTTTGAGAAAGAAAAAGGGCGATTTAGGACAAATTTCAACAGTTTTTCATCAAAAATCTTCGTAAAGATGAGTAACTCGATTCCCTATTTTCGTAGTTCAATTTTTAGGCCATAGAGAAAATATTTGTGGCCCTAGGGGAGTGTTTGAATTCATCATGAGGTGGAGAAAATATGATTTTATGAGAATTTTAGGGTCTAACCTTAGATTGTTCTTAAGAGAGTAATTTTTGATTTTTTTGACCATAATGCACGAGCGTAACCATGAGATTGGTAATCCTAGGTGAATTGATGGTGGAAAAGCTCTGAATTGAGTGGAGAAATCATGAAATTGGTCTAGGCTTTGGGATTATGATATAATTCGGAAAATACTTAGGCCATTTGTGATTGATTTTGTATTATATTATTATTTTAGACAAAGAGCAAGCAAAAATTTCACAAAATGAGTCAAAGTTCACGATCAGACTTTTGCAGCAGTTGCTTGACGTCCAAGTAGACTAGGTTTTCTTAACTGAATAATTAGACCTTATATTTTCTGAAGAGATAATAGAGTAAGGTTTTTGGTTGTTTAGTTTGACATTTAGATCAGACCAAAAGGGGATTCTATGTATAGATGTTTTGAGATCAAAAGATGATTAGCGTAATTGAAGATGACCTAGCTTATTCATGAATGTTCATCACTATAGAGAAGCACAATTACCCTTATGTGACAACGACTACCGATCCCTGCACTCCTAGATTGCTTGTTAACTCTTGATCATTCTTCATTATTTTAGTTTAATTGTTATAATTGATAACCAAAGCTTTTTATTAAATTGGTGGAATCATCCACCCACTTGTTCTTCTTATTACAAATGAGTGATCTTAAAATCCAAATTTCTTGATAGAAATTCTCTATGACATACCATTCTCTGTGGGATTCGACTCTGACTCTTCGTTGGATTTTTTTGTTGACTATGATCATTGTCCCTTTTAATTGATTTTAATGAGGACATTGAGCGTTATCAGATACCTGAAACCACAAGTAATCCTAGACTAATCCTTGACATACATATCAAAGCATATCTTAAGGAAACTAGAAATTCGTGAGACCATATTTCTTATGTGTGAAATAGGCCTTTACTAGTCCTAACAAAAATATAAATCTGTTGGGAAATGGTCCTCCAACTACCTCAACCAATAATAGACTATAAAAACAAAAATTGAGCTAGACTAAACAAAAATCTGTTAAAATATCAAATTAATGTAATTTAATTTAACTTTGAAGTTAGTCAAATTGACTCTTGAAAAGCGCAAATGACAACTAAAAAGGAACAGAAGGAGTATTAATTAAGAGTTTTCTACCATATATTGAAAACGATAAAATTAGATACATATATTTTTGCTCCAGATACACTAAATGGGGAGAGAGCAGAACGAGATGAGGAGAGAAGTAAGCAAGATGGGGAGAGAGGTGAGTGATATGAGGAAAGAGGCAAGCGAGATAGTCAGACTATGGGTCGTAGATCCCATATGTGGAAGTCAAACTGAAATCTTAAGTCTCAAAAGTTCATTCTACAAGCCTATATTACGGTCCGTAGATGGTTTTACGACATGTAATCAGACCAAAAAAATAAATTTTAGAAGTTTGTTTCACGAGTTAACAGTACGGGTCATACTTCAGTTTACGACCCGTAAATGAGGTTCGTATGTACTGACTCAGAAAATTCTATTGTAGTCTCTAGTAAAACGGTCATAACTTTTTGCTCCAAACTCGAAATGAAATAAATTTGATGGCATTGTAAAGAAGACTCAGACCTTTAATTTGATAGGTCATGTGCATCCTAATTCATTATATTCTGAGAGATATAGTCGTTTGGAGTGGACTCATGCATGAATTAATGGGAAAACTTAACTGATAGAATTGCTTTGAACTTGAGTTGGTGTTTGAGGTACTCTACGAACCTAAACCACATCTGATACACTTGTTACGCTTAGTAAAGGGCCTTAACATATATGTTCAACATAGAAATCATCAGGTCCGGGGATATACACATACGGAGGATGGTTCAAATACTGCTTAGAAGTTGTGGGACATAACAAGTATATATCAACAAATAATACATTCAATTAAGATCACAAACGTCATATGATCATATATTTGCCTTTTCAATTACTAAATGTTAAACAACTCACATTTCAAATATTGTATTAGACTTATTTAGTAACAAACAACTCACTCTGATAATCTTAAAAATACATATATATATTTAACTAATTAAATTTAGATATATTATCAATCTACCACATATCTAGTGTCACAACCCGAGTCTACACCCTAGACATGGCCGACACTCAAGAACCATTACTGGTCCTCAAGCGAACCCTCATCCTGGCTGACTACAAACGGAAGACTAACTTAAGTATGCAAAAGCTTAAAACTGAATAAAATTCAATAAACTCAACTTTTCAAAACTTT
The DNA here is from genome assembly GCF_019186545.1 of Solanum stenotomum. Lineage (NCBI taxonomy): Eukaryota > Viridiplantae > Streptophyta > Magnoliopsida > Solanales > Solanaceae > Solanum > Solanum stenotomum. Next base: position 63,101,804 of record NC_064285.1, read on the forward strand.
AACTCAAGTGAACAACTTAGAATAAAACAATATATTCAACTCGCCATAAAATAGGCAACTTAAGTCTTTAAAACATTTAATAAAATAAATGAATAATACAGACTTCACAACTATACTGACTATCTATGAAGCCTCTAACTGTTAAAGATGAAAGTCGGGACAAGACCCACGACATCCTGACTAAACTGAAAAGTAAATTAAATCCTCCGTAAATAAGGAGGCACACCATAGCTAACTCGAACTTTCGGATGTATCAACGAAGCTCCTATTGATGATCCTGAATACCTGTGTCTGCATCATGGGAAGATGCAGGCCAAATGGCTCAGTACGTGGAATGTACGAGCATGTAAGAGGAATTCTAATGCATAAACATAAGCTTGAAACTTGATAAAAAGGAAACATACTTACCTCTTCTCAAACTTACTCAACTCAAGGAATACTAAAGGATACTTAAAACTACTCAAACTTACTCAACTCAGAAGTACTCAAGGATAAGATACTCAACTCAGAGATTAGATACTCAACTCAATATAAAGCAATAATAAAAGATGCAATATATATGGAAAACTGTAAAACTATAGATAATAACTCAATGTATTGAAAAAAATACAATAATACTCAGTATGTATATAAAAATACAATATAACTATGTGGGAGATTATCTAACCGACAACCACCACTATGAGCCTAAATAGTGACACAACGTCTTTACCATCACGCTGTCAGACTGTCCTATACTTTGTCGTCATATAAAACTACTTAACTTAGTGGATCCACTAGCTTAACTTATGTGATCATCTAAAAAGTATGACCCATTAATACCCATGATGGCTACATGGCTTATGGAGACTTGAGTTAATATGAACTAGCATCCCATATCGGTGCTCAATACTACTCCCAAAAATATCCTTAGCTCATATGTTTTTAAAACAATTTCTTTCTTTGGTTTGAGATAATTACTCAAAACTTAGCTTAAAAGCTCTCTTGGAATCGATGTTCCCTTTCTTGCTCAAAACTCTTTTGGAAATCTCAGTTTCCTCTCATCTTAAATGTAAAAACATTTACTCTTGGGAATACTTAGTTCCCACATATCATTTTAAAGAAAATGAACTTTACTCTTACTCTTTACTCAACTTCAAAGCTTAAGTCTTAAAACAAAGTTTAAACATTTGTAAAAGACTTCTTAAAATATGGTTTATGCCGAATTATGGACATGAACGATTCAAAGCAAGGTTTTCAATAACTATAGATCGAACTCAATACTTGGAACTCAAGAACTTCAATGATAGTACTCATTTCCAGAATGCTCAACTCAAAGGATTCATGCAGAATTATGAGCATGAACTACTCAACTCAAGGACTCAAAGATACTTCACATCTCAAGACTGATTGACTTATAGTGTTCATGCAGAATTACGGGCATGAAATATTCAACTCAAGAACTCAAAGATACTTCTCAAAAGGGATTAGGAACTCAACATTTAAAGGCTTAGAACTTGAAGATACCACTTCTCTGAAGGATACTCAACTTACGACGTTCATGCGGAGTTATGGGCATGAAACAACTCGACTAGATGATCTACATAACAATATGGAACTCATGTATACGACTCTTCTCATTCTCTGAATTACTTCCTCAAAACTTAGTTCAAATCGATAGTTGATCTCAAGGATTCACAATTGAACTCAAAGGCTTTCTTGAACTCTACTCTTAACTCTCTCTTGAATGTAAATTATGAATTCAAGGGTAATGATTCATGGTATGAAGGATCTTGTAATGATAAAGTAGACTCATGAATACATTTTCCTCACTCGTACTCACTTGCTCAAGTCTTGAAACAAGTTATTAGAAATTGTAGAAGACTCCTCAAAAGGACTTTTTTAGAATGCTTGAAAGAATTCTCAAAAACTTAACTTTTAATTCTACATTGAACTTGAATTATGGATTCAAGGTTGTGATTTGTGATAGGAAAGATCTCATGATAGTTAGGATTGATTTTAGATAGCTAAACATGAGAAAAGATTAAAAATTCACTGCTTGGAAGCTAGTCCGCGACGCGGAGACGCATTAAAATGATTCGTCGCAAAATAACTTTTGAGGCAGAGAGGTCTATGACCTCTCCGCGACGTGAAGACAACTTTATGAAATGGGGAGGCAGGTCCGCGATGCGGAACCATGTGCCAGATTTGCCCTACTTTTCTCTTCTTCGTTTTCTAACCCCAAATCGCCTAAATTTGATTCTTTTGCTCAACTTTTCTTTAGATTCAGATAACTATCACATGTACACAAGAATCTAACTCAAACCTACTCTATAAATCAAAACAATAATCTCAAGAACTTCTAAATTTCAACGCAATTCACGAATGAAAGTAAATTCAAGAACACGTATCAATAACATCAGACTTTCAATTTTCTAAAACCAAGTTAACGCTGCAATTTACATGATTGGCATGTGGGTGAACAAACCCAACACTATGAAAGCTTACATACATGAAGGAACCATCTTCTTGAAGTAACTTGAAGGAAAAATCTTGAAAGATGAACCCTAGCCTTAGCGTTTCTTGAATTTCTTGAGCGTAGAATCTTTGGAGCGGATGAGAGGGTTTTGATTTGTGAAAACTGATTTTCTATTCGTTTAGGGAAATTTAGATGACCTCATAAGGGTTTTTAGGACTAAAATACCCTTAAAGAAATCAATAAAACGAGTTGGGAGTCGGAATAATTTTTCACCAGGCAGTGAGGTCCGTATTGTCTCCGTAACGCGGAGCCATCACGGAGCTGCTGCCAGGTTTGGCCGTCGTTAGTAAATCAGTTATAACTTTCTACTCAGAGCTTGGAATTTAGCAAACTAGGTGGCGTTGGAAAGAGGACTCGAAGGGCTTTAATTTTATATCGTGTAGCTCACCTAACTCATCATGTACTAGGAGTTATGGTCATTTGAAGTCGACCCAAAACTTAAGAAAAACTTGGGAATGACTTGAATGAACTCTCTTCAGTTCTTCTTGAAACTCAAGGTGCTCATCTAGTGACCTTAATACTCAAGAAATTTTAAATTTTTTACAAAAATCTCACTCACTATGAAGAACGGTTCAAGTCTTAGCTCAAAAATTTCTGGGGTGTTACAATATCTCCCCATTGGGATCATTTGTCTTCGAATGACGACTGGTTTGGGTATAGAATGGGTTACTCTTACTAAGGTCTGAGTCTAATGGTATGCTCTTACTATATTTAAGCTTAACCCAAATCCTTAAGATCGGATTATATACCTCTCTATAGGAAATCTCATCCCAAACTATTACTCTCTACCACCATATTAGGCTCATATCAAGAACCACCAAATATTTAACAACACCACATTCAAGCTTAGTACTCTAACAACTCCATGGACTCGTAATAATCAGTTTCTTAAGAAATTATCAACACTTGACTTGATTTCTCATCTTATCATCTCCCCCTTAGGTCTAAAGCTAACACTTGAAATCTATGGACATATTCCACATTAACAACTCAATTATGCTATCGAGGCACACATGGAAAATCATAACTTAATTGGAACCTCATCTGGTAACATACAATCTCGGCACACCTCTTAATGCTCTTGTTACTCTTGTGACTTAGCCACACTTCACTGCCCTTATCTAAACGTTAGGGTCTCTCACTTGTACTACTTACATTCATTGCAACAAACATCTCAATTCCTCACCTACTCTATGTCTAGTCTACTAGATCAAATCTCAAGACTAACATCATCACCCTTATGTTGTCATTCTTTTGATCATGACACTCATCTCAAATTCAAGCTTAATGTTCATTACTAAACCCGAATATCAATATGATTGCTCGCCTACTACACAAACTCACCACTACTATACGTCAATTTTAGAAACACTCGTCCACTAGGACCTTTTGACAAGTAGTTAATCCTCACCTCTTAGTATTCATTCTTACTGTTTACTATCACATTTCCCTTCACAACTTGAGTACTATTCACTCATTCATTATGCATCAATGCCTAATTAGTTCTATAACACTTTGAATATTATGGGCTCTCCCTCAAAATCATAAGACTAGCTTAGATCTATCACTTCATGAATATTATGTGCTTCTATTCAACACATTCACTTGGTCATTACCTACACAATGACACTTCATCATAAGCTCCTTTCTAGCTAAAACACACTCTACCTCCTATGAAGGAATCTTCACAAATCATTACTTCTTAGTATACCCATAAGGGAAAACTCCTCATTACTAACTTACTAGGTACTTGGCTATAGTAGCATAGCTTGTCAAAACACCATCTCGCTTACTTAGATTACTAAACCTCTACATACTTTCCTCTGACTTTGGGCACCTTCTTATACTACTACTTATAGAGTCATAACTCATACTATCTCTTTGGGTGAAAATCTTACCCAAGCTCTAAACATTCATCCTAATAAAGACCTCAGTTAAAACAAGGCTTAGGGAAAGAGTACAACTCGTTTTTAGCTCAAACACACAATTCATATGAATATGAATGCATTACTCTGAAACTGAACACTTAACTTACTCTTGGGCTTCTCTCAAGCCCCTCTGGAGTCTCATGACTTTCTCAAGACTCTTGCAAAGAACAACTTACCGACAAAGAACTGACTCTGATTTACAACCACCTCTAGTATGATGGGTAGTAAAAGAAATAGGAGAACACACAAGTTAGAATAAGTCTACACGACATAGCACTATTGCACAATTAAGAGTATGAAAAAGGGGAAATTTTTCTTAAATGTTTGTAGTCCCTCATTTACAGAAGTGGGGGACTGAAACGACCCCAAAAATGCCCGAAAATGTGCTTCGAAAACACCTAAAATTGTCATTTCCATATATCTCAAAATCCGTGCATCATTTCGGAAATTCGACTTCATATTCTTATTCAGGGGGTCAAATTGAGTGGGAAATGAGTCTAACCCGAATTTTAGAACAACCGTATCAAAATTCGAAAATCGCAAAAAAATGCGATTTTGAGGGTCAACTTTAAAGGGGCATATCTCTCAGCACACAAGGAACTGGAAGGAGCTCAAACTATCAAAATTAAAGCTCTGTGAGTTAGCTTTCCAACGCAATTTGTTTCACCTCATTCCGAGTTAGGATGAAGGAGTTATGACCATTTTCGTAAAACCTGTCCGGCAGAAAATGCAAATTCCAGTAGCCGAAAACACTGTTCACCCGCCTCAATTTTTTTTCTAAGTGTTGGGACGTTTTTTTATAAAAAGGGGACATATCCATACTTAGTCATTTAACTTCAAAACATCCAAAAACTCTCTCTAAACCCTCTCCAAAAATTCCACCAAGATCATCAACCAAATTCAAGGATCCCAAGCTTTAATTCCGGATTCAAGATTCAATCTCAAGCAATTCTCCATTCCAATCTTCATCAAGAATTCTCCAAAGTTGAGGTATGTGGGTTGATTGTGGAAACCTTCCTTTCCACAAGTCCAACCATTTATCCTCTATTTTACTTCAAGTTTATGGGTCCTTATGATCATTTATGAACTCTTGAATTATGGAATTATTACTACACATCCTATTATGGTCTATTTTTGTATATTATCATGAAATGGAATGATTATATGATGTTTATGGTTTTCATGCCTCCATGATCAAATTATGAAGGTTGTTATATATGTATATATATATGTATGTTGTTGGTGGGCTGTTTTATATGGATTTTGAAATTGGTTGGACTTAGTACTCTTGAAACACATGATTTTATTTACATGAACAAGTAGCCCACCATATGTTTGATAAAATGCCATTTATAGAATTCTTATGAAATGGAAGGTCCAATGTACGTCCTATGAGTCGGATGATTATATAAGTATTGAAATGATGATGAAATGGATACATGTATATGATTTTCTCTATATAGTGTGTGAGTCGACCAAGCCTAGCTCGGGGGGTTGTAGGCCCGGGTAACCGTATCAAGGGGTTGGTACCTTGGTTGCCTAGTACGGGGGGTAGTAGGCCCGTATAACCGTATCGAGGGGTTTGTACCTTGGTTGCCTAGTACGGGGGGTAGTAGGCCCGTATAACCATATCGAGGGGTTTGTACCTTGGTCCCTAGCTCGGGGGGTGGTAGGCCCGGGTAACCACATTGAGGGGTTTGTACCTCTTTCGCCTCTCCAAGGGGGTGGTAGGCCTTGGAAATACTATATTGATGGTCACTCACTACACATATACTATGCCCTACTAAATATGATTTTTATATAAGCATCATTATACATATCATCTCATTAATATGCTATCTATCGGGTACGATTATGCATTTTGCCTATGATGTCCATCCCTTGTTGCATTGCATTGCATCCCATATACTTAGTACATTCAAACGTACTAACGCATACTCTATGCCTACATGATGTCACCATGTAGGGACCGGAGCACCGCTTGACCCTCGTCCTCCGCGTGGCTAATACGATTTTCTATCAAGGTTATTGGTGAGTCCTCCATTCCGGGGACGTTGCTTATGATCTTTTGCTATGTATAAGACTTTTCCTTTTAGTTATGTTTTGACTATGAGGGTGAGCCCAGTTGTTTGTCTTGGCCCCCGCTAAAGTACCTATGTTTAGAGGTGGTGTTGGACAAGTTGTGTATTATGTTTGAGCTTGATTCATCTATGGTATTTATGTATCATTTCTTCTTTTTTTTTTTTTGCTCCCTTAGTCCCGATTTCCCCCTTGATTATGCTTATCGCTTATGGTCATTTTAATTGCTTCCGCGACCAATGATGTGTAAGATACGCTATGAGGCTTGTTTGGGGTTCCTTCGGGTTCCCCATTCGCCGGTCACGTCTAGGCCCTAGGCTTGGGTCGTGACAAACTTGGTATCAGAGCACTAGGTTGATAGATCCTCGGAGTCCAACACACCGCGTTGATTAGAGTCCGATTCATGGTTGTGTTGTGCACCACAACTATGAGTAGGAGGCTATGAGACGTTTTAGGAAATGTTTCACTTCTTCATTCTCTAAGTCGTGCCATAGATCTATAAGCTCTCTCTCTTATTCCTTGTCTTATGGTGTTTAAAGTTGGACCACTTGAAGGGTTCTTGCTAGAAGGAGCGAGTGGTTGTAATGCCAATTATGGCTATGTGACTTGTGAGCTTTGATGGAATAGATTATGAAGTTGTATTTTGTGTGATTAATGCTTCATAATTGTCTTTGTGTTGGTTAGAAGAACTTGTGTAGGCTTACTCCAAAGGGGGAGATAGTGTGCCTACCTAGCAAGGTAATTGTGAAGTTATGTTTAGTTGATGGTAGAACCCGTATGGTCAAATTGTTGATTCCCAAAGGAGCCTATCCGAGAGTGGAGATGGGAAAAGAAATTATATGCCCTAGGTCGGGATTATGTTGTGTTTTGAAGTTGACTTTGAGGGTTGCATGTACCATCTAGTTAAGGTGAAGAATAAGAAGTATAAGTGTTGACCAACTTCAAAGGGTTAGTTGTTGTATTTTAAGATTGATCCTAAGTATGGTCACTTAAGTAGGGTGCTTAGATAATACCTAGGCATAGTTGGTTGGTAGACCCCACCAAAAGTGGTGATAAGGGTTGACATGGTCTAGAGTTGTCTTAATCCAACTTTAGTGAAAAAAAGAAAGGTTTCTTGGTCAAAATTCCTCTAAGTTCCTCTAAGGTTTAACCAAGAAAGGATGTCTACCCGTAAGTCTCAAAGAGTGAGTGGTAGTGGATCTTAAGGGTTCCGGTATGTGTTTTATGTTTTATTGAATTGCGGAAATTCCATGGGCCAAAGATAGAGGAAGATCCTCTAGAGTTTATAAAGGAGTTATCTAAGGTGATGAACCTTGTAGGAGTAATCTTAGTAATACTTGTCTTTCGTGACTTGATAAAGAGAATATCGCGAATTTTTTTTTTGTGTCGTCCTTAATATTCATGGGTTTAGTTATGGCCATATGTGAGTGATTAGTATAACTCAACTTAGTCCTTATGAGTTTTATGATGTGTTGGATTTTGACGAATAGTGATTCTTAAGTGGTACCTAGAGATGTTGAGTGATTAAGCTCCTTTAAAAGAGGGTAGGAGTGAGATCCTCATTGGTTTGAGAATCATGTTGTGTAATGAGATAGTTTAGGCTTACCCCAATGCGGGATAATATGCTTAGATGGTAAGGTTATTGAGTGTCCTTGACGTTTATGAGATAGGTTTGCTTGAATTCTCACCTTATGTGGTTTAGTGAATTGGAGCAATCTAGACCCGGATTGGTAGATTCATATGAGATCTTGAGTGATATCCTAGTGACGGCCTTAGAAAAGGATGCTACTAGGGTTGACTTGGAAGAATTTTTGGGATGAAGGTACCGGTATGTGGTAATTTCATATGAGAGTAAGTGTTATGTTGATTTCCGGTACTACCTTATCTTGTATGATGCCTTATGAGGCTATGAGGCTTAGAGTTCTCCGGATGAGTTAATAGAACCTTTTTCGGATTTTACCCCGGTTAATGGTTTAAAGTTAGAAAAAAAAAGGGGGTTTGTGAAGAATATCTCTTACCTTGTTCCCCTAGGAATACTCTTGTTGACTTAGTGAAACTTGGCATGTTAAGCCTTGATGTGACTCTTAGTATGGATGGGTTGCATACTTGGTGTGTTTTTATTGATGATAGGGCTCGGATGGTTAGAAGAATATGGGGCCCTTGAGTGTGTACTAGTTATCACCTTGTTGAGTAGGATGACATTTGGGTACAATTTCTTCCTATTATGGATTTGGTGTTTGATTGTGTCATATAAGGGTGGTATGGCTAGATGTTGAGGACCATAGACTTTTGCAAAAATGGCAAAATGTGAGTTTGGTTATGTCTTTAGGAGTGCTTGGAAAAAGTTTTCTTGAGGGTTGTAGTGAGGGCTTCCTCCTAAGGAGGGGATGGTGTGCTTAAAAAGCATGATTTGTTGAAATCCCGACATCCTCATCTCTTTCTTCCATTCCTATTCTAGCTTGAGACCAAGAGTTCCTAGATGGGCCTATGTTATGTTTTAGAAGTCATGTGTGATTTTTATATTCTGATGATTTCCTTATGAAAGGTATGTTTTTGAAAATTCATGTTTTGAGATAAAAATGAGTTTTCATGTTTCATGCCCCTCATGTTGATAGGCAATTAGAGTAAGTAACCTATGTGATTCATGAGGTGAATGGTTTAAATGTGCTTTTAAGAAGTAATTGCATAATTGGCCGAAGATCATATGATAAGCATGATTTGAGTTGGAGGAGGAAATTCCTCCAATGAAACGGAATATGTCTAAGTTGCATGCATATTGAGTTCGTAGAAGTAGTCCTATTCTCTCATGTTGTATGATGTGTGTTTTAAATGGAGATTTTTTTTCTCCTAAGTTGTGCATTGTGTGTAATATGGCATACTTGACTTGATGATGTGAATTAAATGAACATGCTTGAATGTGTTCTTATGAAATGGAATGTTAGCTTCTTATGTGGTGGAAACTTTCCTAAAGAGTAGAGGAGGTAGTTCCTCCCATGTTTATGTGAATTAATGAGGTTTGCGCATTTCCATAAAAACTTGTGTTTTTGAAGAAAGATGAGTTGTATGAGTTGTTTCCCTCATGTTGTAGTGCATTGGTTATAAGTGATCTATTGTACTTCATGAAAATAAGGTATGAGCATGTCTTAGTAAGGAGTTGAGAAGTTCCTCCTTGAAAGAGTGCTATTGAACATGGAAACTTGCATATGTGCTTAATGATGTATGGACTATGTAATGACTAGGAGAAGGTAGTTCCTCCTATGAACATGAGAAATGTTGATGTTGGTGTGTTATGACTAGGAGAAGGTAGTTTCTCCTTGAACATCACTAAACATGATAATGTCATTGCATACATTCATGTTTAAGTTGACAATTGGTTCATTGTGGTTTTACAATTATGTTGAGGTTTTTGAAATAAGGTGTAAGTGCATTGTTGCATCCTTATGTGGGCTGAAATTGCCATGTTTGTGTCTCTCATGTATGTTTCTTTAACATTCGGGGACGAATGTTCCCAAGGGGGAGATATTGAAACGACCCCAAAAATGCCCGAAAATGTGCTTCGGAAACACCTAAAATTGTAATTTCCATATATCTCAAAATCCGTGCATCATTTCGGAAATTCGACTTCATATTCTTATTCAGGGGGTCAAATTGAGTGGGAAATGAGTCTAACCCGAATTTTAGAACAACCGTATCAAAATTTGAAAATCGCAAAAAAAGCGATTTTGAGGGTCAACTTTAAAGGGGCATATCTCTCAGCACACAAGGAACTGGAAGGAGCTCAAACTATCAAAATTAAAGCTCTGTGAGTTAGCTTTCCAACGCAATTTGTTTCACCTCATTCCGAGTTAGGATGAAGGAGTTATGACCATTTTCGTAAAACCTGTCCGGCAGAAAATGCAAATTCCAGTAGCCGAAAACACTGTTCACCCGCCTCAATTTTTTTTTAAGTGTTGGGACGTTTTTATAAAAAGGGGACATATCCATACTTAGTCATTTAACTTCAAAACATCCAAAAACTCTCTCTAAACCCTCTCCAAAAATTCCACCAAGATCATCAACCAAATTCAAGGATCCCAAGCTTTAATTCCGGATTCAAGATTCAATCTCAAGCAATTCTCCATTCCAATCTTCATCAAGAATTCTCCAAAGTTGAGGTATGTGGGTTGATTGTGGAAACCTTCCTTTCCACAAGTCCAACCATTTATCCTCTATTTTACTTCAAGTTTATGGGTCCTTATGATCATTTATGAACTCTTGAATTATGGAATTATTACTACACATCCTATTATGGTCTATTTTTGTATATTATCATGAAATGGAATGATTATATGATGTTTATGGTTTTCATGCCTCCATGATCAAATTATGAAGGTTGTTATATATGTATATATATATGTATGTTGTTGGTGGGCTGTTTTATATGGATTTTGAAATTGGTTGGACTTAGTACTCTTGAAACACATGATTTTATTTACATGAACAAGTAGCCCACCATATGTTTGATAAAATGCCATTTATAGAATTCTTATGAAATGGAAGGTCCAATGTACGTCCTATGAGTCGGATGATTATATAAGTATTGAAATGATGATGAAATGGATACATGTATATGATTTTCTCTATATAGTGTGTGAGTCGACCAAGCCTAGCTCGGGGGGTTGTAGGCCCGGGTAACCGTATCAAGGGGTTGGTACCTTGGTTGCCTAGTACGGGGGGTAGTAGGCCCGTATAACCGTATCGAGGGGTTTGTACCTTGGTTGCCTAGTACGGGGGGTAGTAGGCCCGTATAACCATATCGAGGGGTTTGTACCTTGGTCCCTAGCTCGGGGGGTGGTAGGCCCGGGTAACCACATTGAGGGGTTTGTACCTCTTTCGCCTCTCCAAGGGGGTGGTAGGCCTTGGAAATACTATATTGATGGTCACTCACTACACATATACTATGCCCTACTAAATATGATTTTTATATAAGCATCATTATACATATCATCTCATTAATATGCTATCTATCGGGTACGATTATGCATTTTGCCTATGATGTCCATCCCTTGTTGCATTGCATTGCATCCCATATACTTAGTACATTCAAACGTACTAACGCATACTCTATGCCTACATGATGTCACCATGTAGGGACCGGAGCACCGCTTGACCCTCGTCCTCCGCGTGGCTAATACGATTTTCTATCAAGGTTATTGGTGAGTCCTCCATTCCGGGGACGTTGCTTATGATCTTTTGCTATGTATAAGACTTTTCCTTTTAGTTATGTTTTGACTATGAGGGTGAGCCCAGTTGTTTGTCTTGGCCCCCGCTAAAGTACCTATGTTTAGAGGTGGTGTTGGACAAGTTGTGTATTATGTTTGAGCTTGATTCATCTATGGTATTTATGTATCATTTCTTCTTTTTTTTTTTTTGCTCCCTTAGTCCCGATTTCCCCCTTGATTATGCTTATCGCTTATGGTCATTTTAATTGCTTCCGCGACCAATGATGTGTAAGATACGCTATAAGGCTTGTTGGGGGTTCCTTCGGGTTCCCCATTCGCCGGTCACGTCTAGGCCCTAGGCTTGGGTCGTGACAGGGACTCACAACTATAAACGAGAACCTACTGACACGACTTCATACACATCCTAGGACACTTAAACTCTATGCTCTGATACCAAGTTTGTCACGTCCCGAGTCTACACTCTGGACGTGGCCGGCACTCAAGAACCATTACTAATCCCCAAGCGAACCCTCATCTTGGCTGAATACAAGCGGAAGACTAACTTAAGCATGCAAAAGCCTAAAACTGAATAAAATTCAATAAACTCAACTTTTCAAAACTTTAACTCAAATGAACAACTTAGAATAAAATAATATATTCAACTGGCCATGAAATAGACAACTTAAATCTTTAAAACATTTAATAAAATAAATGAATAATACAGACTTCACAGCTATACTGACTATCTATGAAGCCTCTAACTGTTAAAGATGGAAGTCGGGACAAGACCCACGACATCCTGACTAAACTGAAAAGTAAATTAAATCCTTTGGAAATAAGGAGGCTCACCATAGCTAACTCAAACTTTCGGATGTATCAACGAAGCTCCTATTAATTATCCTGAATACATGTGTCTGCATCGTGAGATGATGCAGGCCAAATGGCTCAGTACGTGGAATGTACGAGCATGTAAGAGGAATTCTAAAGCATAAACATAAGCTTGAAACTTGATAAAAACGAAACATACTTACCTCTTCTCAAACTTACTCAACTCAAGGAATACTCGAGCATACTCAAAACTACTCAAACTTACTCAACTCAGAAGTACTTAAGGATAAGATACTCAACTCAGAGATTAGATACTCAACTCAATATAAAGCAACAATAAAAGATGCAATATATATGGAAAGTTGTAAAACTGTAGATAACAACTCAATGTATTGAAAAAAAAAAACAATAATACTCAGTATGAATATAAAAATACAATATAACTATGTGGGAGATTCTGTAACTGACAACCACCACTATGAGCCAAAATGGTGATACAACGTCTTTACCATCACGCTGCCAGACTGTCCTATACTTTGCCGTCATATAGAACAACTTAACATAATGGATCCACTAACTTAACTTATGTGATTATCTAAAAAGTATGACCAATTAATACCCATGATGGCTACATGGTTTATGGAGACTTGAGTTAATATGAACTCGCAACCCCATATTGGTTCTCAATACTACTCCCAAAAATATACTTAGCTCATATGTTTTTAAAACAACTTCTTTCTTTGGTTTGAGATAATTACTCAAAACTTAGCTCTAAAGCTCTCTTGAAATCGATGTTCCCTTTCTTGCTCAAAACTCTTTTGGAAATCTCAGTTTCCTCTCATCTTAAATGTGAAAACATTTACTCTTGGGAATACTTAGTTCCCATATATCATTTTAAAGAAAATGAACTTTACTCTTACTCTTTACTCAACTTCAAAGCTTAAGTCTTAAAACAAAGTTTAAACATTTGTAAAAGACTTCTTAAAATATGATTCATGCCGAATTATAGACATGAACGACTCAATGCAAGGTTTTCAATAACCATAGATCGAACTCAATACTTGGAACTCAAGAACTTCAATGAGAGTACTCATTTCTAGAATGCTCAACTTAGAGGGTTCATGCAGAACTATGAGCATGAACTACTCAACTCAAGGACTCAGAGATACTTCTCATCTCAAGACTGATCGACTTTAGTGTTCGTGCGGAATTATGGGCATGAAATATTCAACTTAAGGACTCAAAGATACTTCTCAAAAGGGATAAGACTCAACACTTAAAGGCTTAGAACTTAAAGATACCACTTTTCTGAATGATACTCAATTTACGACGTTCATGCAGAGTTATGGGCATGAAACAACTCGACTCGATGATCTATATAACAATATGAAACTCATGTATACGACTCTTCTCATTCTCTGAATTACTTCCTCAAAACTTAGTTCAAATCGATAGTTGATCTCAAGGATTCACAATTGAACTCAAAGGCTTTCTTGAACTTTACTCTTAACTCTCTCTTGAATGTGAATTATGAATTAAAGAGTTATGCTTCATGGTATGAAGGATCTTGTAATGATAAAGTAGACTCATGAATACATTTTCCTCACTCGTACTCACTTGCTCGAGTCTTGAAACAAGTTATTAGAAATTGTAGAAAACTCCTCAAAAGGACTTAAAGGACTTTCTTAGAATGTTCGAAAGAATTCTCAAAAACTTAACTCTTAACTCTACCTTGAACTTGAATTATGGATTCAAGGTTCTGATTTATGATAGGAAAGATCTCATGATGTTTAGGATTGATTTTAGATAGCTAAACATGAGAAAATTCACTGCTTGGAAGCTAGTCCGCGACGCGGAGACGCATTAAAATGATTCGTTGCAAAATAACTTTTGAGGCAGAGAGGTCTATGACCTCTCCGCGACGCGAAGACAACTTTATGAAATGGGGAGGCAGGTCCGCGATGCGGAACCATGTGCCAGATTTACCCGACTTTTCTCTTCTTCGTTTTATAACCCCAAATCGCCTAAACTCGATTCTTTTGCTCAACTTTTCTCTAGATTCAGATAACCATCACATTTACACAAGAATCTAACTCAAAACTACTCTATAAATCAAAACAATAATCTCAAGAACTCCTAAATCTCAACGCAATTCAAGAATGAAAGCAAATTCAAGAACACGTATCAATAACATCAGACTTTCAATTTTCTAAAACCAACTTAACGTTGAAATTTACATGATTGGTGTGTGGGTGAACAAACCCAACACTATGGAAGCTTACATACTTGAAGGAACCATCTTCTTGAAGCAACTTGAAGGAAAAAGCTTGAAAGATGAACCCTAACCTTAGAGTTTCTTGAATTTCTTGAGCGTAGAATCTTTGGAGGGGATGGGAGAGTTTTGATTTGTGAAAGCTGATTTTCTACTCCTTTAGGGCAATTTAGATGACCTCCTAAGGGTTTTTAGGACTAAAATACCCTTAAAGAAACAAATAAAACGAGTTGGGAGTTGGAATAATTTTTCACCAGGCAGTGAGGTCCGTATTGTCTTCGTAACACGAAGCCATCGCGGAGCTGCTGCCAGGTTTGTCCATCATTAGTAAATCAGTCATAAATTTTTACTCAGAGCTCGGATTTTAGCAAACTCAGTGGCATTGGAAAGAGGACTCGAAGGACTTTAATTTTCTATCTTGTTGATCACCTAACTCATCCTGTACTAGGAGTTATGGTCGTTTGAAATCGAACCAAAACTTAAGAAAAACTTAGGAATGACTTGAATGAACTCTTTTCAGTTCTTCTTGGAACTCAAAGTGCTACATCTAGTGACCTAAATACTCAAGAAATTTTAAATTCCTTGCAAAAATCTCACTCACTACGAAGAACGGTTCGAGTCTTAGCTCAAAAATTTTCTGCGATGTTACATATAGTATGTGGTGTCCAGGGGCGGAGCCACCTTGTACGAAAAATAATTTTATATGTATATATAGTAGATGTCGAAGCCCCTTCGGCTACTTCTTGTGTCTATTTTTACAAATTTTGAACCCCCTTATTGAAAATCCTAGCTCCGCCTCTGGTGGTGTCATACTCTTGTAGGAACATGAAACTCTTGATTAAAAGTTGCGAGAAGTGTTGATTATATCCCTAAACTCGATGAGAATTAAGAAGCCTATTTCTCTCATGTTATAAGATCAAGGTATATTTAAATTTAACTAATCAGATAAAAAATATTTTTAAGATTGTCAATATAATACACACAAAATTTAAAGATATTTTCTATTCTCTTTTTTTTTGGTAAAAAAAAATCAAGCCATGAAATGACCACGGGAAGATTTGCATAGTTGTTGAGAGACATAATTGCCATGATATGCTTATAAGGTGGTCCTTCCTTACCCTCACATTCAGTTCGATTAAGAATTGTCAAAATATTAAAAAAAAAGAATATATATATATATATATATATATATATATATATATATATAAACAGTATGATTTTTTGACAAATGGATGTTAACTGACACCCATCAATTAATTCAATTAGTAGATTTTTTAAATTAATAATTTATATGTATTCAAAAGAAATTTTTAACAAAAATTGATGTAGGAAATATCTATATTTATAGAGCTAGAGAATTATTTGTGCAGTACATTAAGGGACTGTTTGGTTATTGGTTAAAGTTATGCAGGTATTAGTTAATGCAGGGTTTAGTTATGCAGAGTTTAGTTATATAAAATTTGGTTATGTTGGATTTAGTTATATGGGTATTAACTATGCAAGTATTAGTTATGTATGTATTAGTTATGTAGGTAGTGTTTAGTTATGTAGAAATTATAATACAGGAATTATTAACTATTGAATTTGTTGTAAATTAATTTATATTATTTACAAAATAATAATACATGCTAATTAGAATACATTAAATAATATATTGTGCTTATATTTGATTAGCATATGTGCTGTCAAAATATATACAATCCAATTCCGAATATTAATAAAATATTTACATTTGCATAAATAAATAAAAACTGTATGTATATAAAAAGAAATAAAAACTGTCCGCGTATTTAGAAAAAGAAATAAGAAAACTAACACACTAGGAAAACAGTAAAGTTCTCAATAAAAAATATTTTAAAATAAATGGGAAGAGGGTAAAAAATGCCTTTAAACTATGCGAAAGGAACAAAAATGTCCTATGTTTATAGTATGGTCCAAAAATGTATTTATTGTTATTTAATGGGTTAAAAATGCTATTTTCCAAATAAAATATATTGTTTTTTTTCTTTTTTTAATACGTTCTTTTTCTAATAATATTTTTTAAATTAGCAAATATTTACTTACTTCAATTCAGAAAAACACAAAAAATGAAAATATTTCTTATTTTATTATAATTATTTTTTATGATAGATACTATGATCTTATATATATGGAATATATTATCTGTCGAAATGGTATATGAAGTTATTTTATTTTAATTGATAAAATGAGATTAAGAAGATAAAAAAAAATCCTACATTTTTATTTGTTAAAGTGATTTTAAAAGAAAGAAAACAAGAACAATGTTCTCTAATAATATGTTAATTAGGAAGAAGATATGTTTAAAAAGAAAGAAATAATATATTTATTCGAAAAAGGGCATTTTTACCCATTTAGTAACTATAGGGGCATTCTTGACCAAAGTATTGACTGCAAGGGCATTTTTGAACCACTGACGGCAAGGACATTTTTGACTCAAACTATAAATGGAGGGCATTTTTATTCCTTTCACATAGTTTAAGAGCATTTTTTACCCTTCTTCCAAAATAAATTAATAGGGTAAATATGTAATTTACTATTTTAATACATGTATAACTAATACACACATAATTTATTCCACTTTCTACCCCGTATAACTTATACATAGATTTTTTTCATAAGTTATGTTGGTATTAGTTATGTAGGACTACAAAAAACGCAACCAAACGCTGTATAGAATTATACATGAATAACTTTTATACAACATTTAGAATCCTACCAACCAAACATGGTATAACTTGTGTTGACTTTTTGTAATGATCCGGTAGGCCATTTTTGGAAAGTTTCATGAATTTACCATTTTACCCCTCCCGATATCGATCCCGAGTATTTTACGATTGAGTTTAGAAAAAAATTTCGAACTTTAAGATTAAAGTTGAGAATTTGGTAAGATTATAGATTAAAAGGCTAACATTGTTAGAAAGTAATTTTCGATGTCTTTTGGAGTTTCAAGTATCGAAATGGAACTTCGTCGATTCCATCAGTCCCGAAATGTGGACTATGATTTGTGAGGGTTGTCGGTTTTAGATTCAGAGTCATTTGAGGATTTGAGATCCTAAGTTGAAAAAATGTGAAAATTATTTAGCCTTTGAAAGTCAACATTCCAGGTTCGGATGTTAGGATCAAAATTCCAAGAGTTCTGTTAGATTCGGGGGATGATTTTAGGCCTAGGTAAGGTCTTTGTTGATTTTTGAGAGGTCCCGATCTTGTTTTAGCCTTTTCAGGGGTTATGTTAGTTTCTTATGGTTTTTACGATTGTTGGGTCAAGGAGACATCATATTCGTGTTTCGACAATTTCATAAAGTCTGAAACATCGAGTATAATTGAATTGCATATATGATTTGTGTGTATTGGGTTCCGAACGAATCTCGAGGTTTCTTTTAATGTTTGAGAGTTTCATGATATTTCTGGTGTCTGCGTGTTTCGCATTAGCGATGGGATGCTCGCTTTCGCGAAAAGTGGGTCGCATTTGCGAGAGGTCAGTCCCACTGGCCTTCGTGATCACGAAGTGGTGTGTCGCGATCGCGAGGGTTGGATGTTATCTAGGGTTCACTTTTGCGAACCGATGACCGTTTTTGCGACATCGTAAAGGGTTTTGACCTGCAAATTTCAGGGGTTTAACCCCATTTTTCATTTTTTTTTTTAGCTTGGTAAACCTTTGGAGGCAATTTTTGAAATGACTTGTGCTAAATCATTTGGGTAAGCTTTCGTGATACTAAAACTTCATTTTCCTTTAATTATTGATAAATTTTAACATCAAAATTTGAGATTTTGACTTGCAAATGACAAGGTTTATCAAGAACTCAAGTTCTAAATTAAAATGGAGATTGTGAACTGATTTTGAGTCCTTTTTTGAAATGATTTTCAGTAATAAGTTCATAAGGCCTTAAGTAACATTTTCAAATGTTGATTTTCGAATCCAAACTTTATTTTCAAAATTGAGTTTTGTTGATTGACCTATTTTCCAAAGTATATGGATTGGGTGTTGTTGTTTCTGAAAATTTATCGTGAATATCTCATTGATATAGATTGTGTGGCTTTGGACGTTGGTCGGAAGGAGAAGACTCAAGTTTTTGGTGACTAGTTAATTGAATTAAGGCTAATAATCTCGTAAACCTTGTATTCTAGTAGAATTCGTGTATTTCTTTCATTGTGTGTATGTGTGTTGGGAGTAATGAGAATGAGATGAAGGGTTAATTGTCCACTTGATAAATCTTAATGAATAAAAAGGAGTTGAAATGAAATGGCTATGTGATGATCATAATGTTTGTGAACTTTCTTGTTGTGACTCTTAATGATTGATTGATGAAATGCTTGATAACATGAATGTGGACTTGAATGGCTTGAATTGTTGTCTCTTCCTAATGGTGTAAACTTGCTTATGTGCATTGATCGTTGTGCACCGTGATGAGACTTGTAATAAAAGCCGATGAAAAATGGTTTCGGCTAGTGAAATGATATAAAGTCGATGAGAAATGGTTTCGGCTAGTGAAATGATATAAGGCCGATAGAAAATGGTTCCGGATTGTGAAATGATATAGAGTCGATGGGAAATGGTTTCATCTAGTGAAATGATATAAAGCTGATGGGAAATGGTTCCAGCTAGTGAAATGATATAAAATCAATGGAAAATGGTTCCGACTACTAAAGTCGATGAGAAATAATTTCAGCTAGTGATTGGATATAATGTCGATGGGATATGGTTCCTGCTAGTGATATTGAGCTGATGAGAAATGGTTTTGGCAAATATTTGATTATTGTGATTTGATGCATTTTGATGCTTATGTTTGACTTACTTGTTAAATATGATTGATGCACTTGTTATGTGTGATTGATCTACTTGACATTGAGATTGACCCACTTGATTCGTGTTGGTTGTGAATTGTGACTATTGAACTGTGATCATTGTGCCTTATGAGTTGTGCATTGTAGAACTGTTAGGTTGGACTGATTTTTGTGCAGGTTATAGTTTGAGAAGTTTCGATTGGAATGAAAGGAGTATTCAATTTCTAGCTAGTTGTTTTGTTTATTAGGTTGCTTGTTGGGTACCGTGTTATTCGTACTCACTCATGCTTCTACACTTGTGTAGGTTCCAAGCCCGTTATGGAATGATTGCTTTTCTTCTCCCTTTCTGAGGCTTGTTGAAGGACTTGAGAGGTAGATGTTTGTTATCCCGACGGACCTTCTTTTTTCTCTCCTTTTTTCTTTGTTCTATTTGAGAAATAAAGACTAAAACTTGTAGTTATT
Organism: Solanum stenotomum; assembly: GCF_019186545.1. NCBI lineage: Eukaryota > Viridiplantae > Streptophyta > Magnoliopsida > Solanales > Solanaceae > Solanum > Solanum stenotomum. The sequence continues at coordinate 63,121,895 of NC_064285.1, forward strand.
TCTTAATTCCACACTTTATGTATTAATGGCTTGTACGCGTGACAATCAGGTTTTGGGGTGTTAATAGAATAAATAAGTTTTTCCGTTTTTATCTTATTTTTGCTTTATCTTTCTGCTTTTCTTCATTTTTGTTGAGTTGAGGCTGACTTATCTTAGTGAGAATAGAACAGTGTTATCACATCCATTTTTGGGTCGTGACACTTTTATACCTAATACAAAACTTCTACCAAACATAGTAAAACTAATACAATTTTTTGTACTTGAATAAGATGCATCTTATACCATAACCATTGACTAATCGATGAGCTACCTACAACACTAGGACCACAATTCAGAAAAAGATGGTCTTCAACCACACATGTCAAATTGACTCTCAAAAAGCGCAACATGTTAACTAAAAAGGACAGATGAAATATTAATTAAGAGTTTTCTATCATATATTGAAAAAGATAAACTTAGATACATATATTTTTGCTATCATATACACTAAAATAGGGAGAGAGATGAGCGAGATAGTCATGTATCTCAGATACATATGATTTATGAATCACAATAGATACGTGTATTTGCATGTATCTTGTGCGATACACATGTATCTGAGGTACCAAATACTTAGGAGAGTGGCGAGCGAGATAAGAGGGAGACGAGCGAGATTTGTTATGTATCACAGATACATGCGGATTCTGTAATGACCCGGACCCGTAAGGTCATTTTTGATAATTTTGAATAGTCATTTTTCTATAATTAATTAATTTGCGGGTAATTTGTTTATTATTAAAAATAATGGACCAAGTCTGAATTGTTAAAATAGGTTTGTAGGAATTATTACTTTTAATATATAATTAATTTAGAAAAAAAGAAAGAAAGACGCGGAAGAAAAACTAACCTAGACGTGCGACAGAAAGCAAAGAAGCAGGAAAATTCAAGTGGTTCAGGTTAGTTCTAATCAAGATTCTTTGTAAAATTGTATATATATATATATCTTAGGGTGATATTATTGTTAAGGGATATGGTTGGAATTTGTGGTTTTTAAAAGAAAAGAGACAAAATATTGTCAGTACGTTGTTGGGGTTGAACAAAAAGGAAATTTGAATTGAAACTAAGGTGGGTGTAATTGTTATAAATGAAATTATGTACTCATTGTCATGAATGGATAAGTTGTTGGGTTTGTCGTGTGCTTTTCATGGTTCTTCCATGAATTTGCGTGACCAGTAGATTTCATAGTTAGTTGTTCCTATTTTAAATATTATATTATAAATTAAATATTTAATATATTGAGATAGGTAATTAACTATTGGATTATTGAATTATATGAATATCATTAGACTTATGATATTGGAGAAGTTGAAGCTTAACCCTAGACTTGAAACTTAGAAACTTGATTATGAATTTGGGTGAATTGTTGGTTCAAGGCTAAACACATAGTAATGTGGGTTTTGTTAATTTCAAAATCTTATTGTGGTAATTTGTTTAGATAGATTGTATTGATTTGGAGCCCAATGAAAGAGGGAGACTCAAGTCCCAGAGTGATTGTTCGACTATTTGAGGCAAGTGGATTTCTAAACCCTTGTTAAGCGTATGGAATTCGTGTATTTCCTTGTGGCATATGTTTGGGGGTAATGTGATCAATTGTTTGTGTGATGTGTTGAGAATTCTTTGAAAGACTTGTTGAATCATTGTTGAAGTTGTATCATGATTGTATTGTTGTGAATTGTGCAATGTTATGAAAATGGTCATTTCCTCATTATTTGTGTGAACATGTCATTTGCATTGTTCTGAGACATGGTTGTGACAAGTGTTATGTGCATTGAGAAAGAATAAGAAATTAAAGAGGATGTACCATTTCGAGGGACGTATCGCGCGCCACAATGGATACTATATTTCGAGGGACGTGTCACGCGCCGCGACGGATACTATATTTTGAGGGACGTATCGCGCGCCGCGATGGATGAATGGATAGATATGTCCCCCATGGGTCCCAGACTGAGAGACAGCGGGTGTGTATCATTAGTTCAGACATGCATCACTATACTTGACATTACATTTCATTGCATTACACTTCTTTATTATTGGTGAACTTGATCTTGTGTGTTGCTTATCTTGTGAGTGCCTTTCTATGAAACTTGTGACTGATGAATTTTGGGCTTATTGTTGAAGATATGCAATTGTTAGAGTGTTGTTGTTGAGGATATAAAACTATTGTTGTTGTTAAGCATATGAAATTGTTAGAGTGTTGTGTTGAGCTATGTGCTTTGTAAATTGTGAACTGTTAGGTTGGGCTGGTTTTATACAGATTGTAGTTGTGAAGGTTCGATTGGGGTGTAAGGAGTACTTGTATTCTATCCCCTTAACTCGTGTTTAGAGGTTTACTTGCTGAGTACCGTGTGGTTTGGTACTCACCCCTTGCTTCTACAAATTTTTGTAGGTTACGAGCCTGGGTTTTTGTGGTACTTGTTATTCTCTTCTTTTCTGAGGCCTCTGGGAGATTTGTGAGGAAGTTGGTTGTCTTCTCAACGATCCTTCTTACTCCTGTTTATGATCTTGTTCTACTCTAGAAACAATGTCATATGAGACTTGTATTTTTCTTTTGATTAAATTGTAATACTTTAGAGGCTTGTACACGTGACAACCAGATTTTGGAGGTATATTTGAGTTTATTATAAAAATTTCCGCATTTTATTGTAATGGTTGAGTTTTAGGCTGACTTGTCTTGGTGGGTTAAGACGAGTGTCATCACGTCCATTTTTGGGTCGTGACAGATTCATTTGGATACATTATATCTAAAACAAATTAAACTTAATTTTGATCCCACTTATTCCCAAAATACATGTATCTAGACATATTTGAATGCACCAAAATCTGATAAGATTCGTAATATTGCAAACTAGAATCTATCTAAATAATTTACTCCTAAATTAGTGAGATTTTTCTAAGTTTCCCATTTTTTAAAGTTTCAGGCGAGTGTTTTTGTTGTTTTCATCCTTCTCTCTCTGACAAGAAATTCTAAGGTAAGACTGTTGTTTTTTCTTATTGGAGGATGTATTTGTTTTGATTCATTTGTGCATTAGGCTTTATCTCATGTCTCTTTCTTTATCCGATCCCTCTCTCACCCCTCTCAATAAAATTCTTTATTTTCATTCCTCACTTTATATTTTTATAGTTTTTGAGGTGTTATGCGACTGTATTTATTGTATCATTTTGTTTGTATCCTCTTTTTCTCTTTTCCTTCCTCACCTCTCTTTTTGAATTTCTATATATTCTTAGCTGTCATACAATTGTAGTTGTTGTATTTATACGTGCATTTAGGTTGTATTTTCTTTCTCCTTTACCCCTCTCTCTATATTTATTGAGGTGTTAGACAATTATATTTATTGTATTCATACGTGCGTTAGGTTATATTTATATTTTCACCCTTCTCACTCTTGTATTATTTGTATTTTTTGGCTCTTATATCATTTATATTCATTCGCTCTTGTAACGCTTGATTTCATTCGTTTTTGTATCACTTATATTCATTGACACTTGCATCACTTGTATTGTTTTCTCTTATATCACTTATATTGATTTTCTCTTGAATCACTTATGCATACATACATACATACACACATACATACATACATGCATGCATGCATACATACATGCATACATACATACATACATACATATATATCTCCTCAAAGCTACACTTGTATGTCATAGATACACAAATACTCTAATACATATAGGCCAAACACATATGCAGACCCTTAAATTTGTCCCTAAATTTCATTTTGACACTCCAACTCAATCTTGCTCCATTTTAACCCTTCAACTCCAATTTTTATGTTCCATTTTGGCACTTCTAAGTGATGTGGCAGAGAGTGTGCATCACACATTCTCTAAGAGAGTAAAAGACAAAAAAAAAGTATTTTTAAAAAAATAATAAAAGATTACCCTTCAACTCTATTTCTTTTATGTACCATTTAACACAAAACACTAATTTTATGATTTCTTTATTTCTATATATGTTATTCAACTGCAATTTTGCATTTTAAAAATTGACGATCATCTGTTAATTATTGTAAAAAATTAAAACTGACGGATTATCATTATTTTTTTTTATAAAAAAATTAACAATTTCTTTTTAAGAGTTTTCCTATATTTTTGCGTGAAAAATAACCGATGAAAGTGTGTCAATTTTCTTTCTTAAAAAAATCAATGACAATCCAACGAAGTCTATTGAGTTTCAACATTTTTTTATAGTGTTATTAATTAGCAATGAACATGAATTTTTTTTTACTTGTATTTAGTTGAATGAAAAAAATTAGAAAGCTGATATTTGAGTTAGTCCAAGTAGACTAGATATGAAAAAAAAAATATGTGATGTTATTTAGATTAACTAATTGTTTTAAAAAAAAAAACCAACACACTTTCACCAATTATTTTTTCACACAATAAAGTACAGAAACTCTAAAAAAAAATATATATATTTTTAAAAATGATGTTCATCCATTATTTTTAACACAATAATGGCATGTGAAGTACACACATCCCACTTTGTTGATTCTTTGGAAAAAAGTGCCAAAATGGAACATAAAAAGAGGAGTTGAAGGGTTAAAATGGAACAAGGTTGAGTTGGAGTGCTAAAATAAAATTAAGGGACAAGTTTAAGGGTTTGCATATGTGTTTGGCCATACATATATGTATCTTTTTAAAAAGGCCAAACACATACACAACCCTTTAAACGTGCCCTCATTTTTCATTTTGGCACTCCAACTTAGCCTTGTTCCATTTTAACCCTTAAACTCCATTTTTTCTTGTACCATTTAAACACTTATACTAATTTTTATGATTTATTTTTACTTATGTTCTTCAATTGCAATTTCTTATTTTTAAAAAAATAGACATGTGCCTGTTAATTTTCGTAAAAAAATTAAACATTCGCGAACGAACATAAAAATTTTCAAACAATAATATTATTTTTTTGATATTTCTCTGTATTTTTGCATGAAAATAAATTGACGAAAGTTCTTTGATTTTGTTTCTTAAATATTCAATTAAATTAAATAACACTACTTATTTATTTTTTCTTATCATCTAGGCTATCTAAATTTAACGCAAATACTCACTTTTAATTTTTAATATAATCAATACGAATAAAAAAACTCATCTTCAAAAAGACTCGACTGACTTTGTTAATAACACTACTAAAAAAAGACTCTTGTTCATTGCTAATAACACTACTAAACAATGTTAAACTCAACTGACTTTTTAGGTTGTCGTTGATTTTAAAGAAAGAAAACCAACACAATTTCGTAGGTTATTTTTCACACAAAAATCCGTAACACTTTTAAAAAGAAATTATTATTTTTTTAAAAAGAATTATTTTTTGTTATTTTTTAATTTTTTTAACTAAAATTAACTGACACATGTCGATTTAAAATAAGAAGTTGCAATTGAAGAATATATATAAAAATAAAGAAATCATAAAAATAGTATTTCGTGTTAAAATGGTACATAAAAAATGAAGTTTAAGAGTTAAAATGAAACAAGGCTAAGATAAAGTGTCAAAATGAAAAATGTGGACAAATTAGAGGGGCTGTATATGTGTTTGGCCTTTAAAAAATGTCCACTCGTCTTTCATAGATACATAGATTCACATATACACATGTATCTCCTCAAAGATGTCCACTTCAATTTTTCAAAAAAAGAAAAAAAGACATTTATCAAATGCAAAAATGTGTATAAGAAAAAAGGCTGAAAAGGGAAAAAAAATATATATATACAACCAGTATAAATACATAAAAAAATACAAAAAAAAAAAAAGAAGTTTAAGGCCATAAGATTAAAGAGTATTTTGTATATTTGGCGTAACTTTAATTTAGGATCACAAACTTAAAAAATCTTCTTTATTTTTCTTATACTCCGTGTCAAGTTAAACTAGACCATTCTTTTTGAAACGGAATATACTCTCTATGTCCAACAATAGTTATACACTATTGACTTGAGACAAGAATTAAGAAACAATATATAAACTGAACACCCTTATTAAATATAAGTCATTTAAATATTGAAAAATAAATAGTATTTAATAATAAGTATAAAATAGACGTAACGTGATAAATTATTCAATAATTTTATAAACTAAATAAATATTATTAGATATCCTAAAATAATATAATGGATAAATAAAAATAAACAAAGGAAGTAAAAAATATCTTGATGGAATAGTGTATGACTTGCTTTTTTCTTTGTGGTGTTGGACAGCTGGGGAATCAATATGTCAAATCAAATATATATACCACATTGAAAATGAGGTAACTAATGAAATCATATGGTACGTAGCTAGAAAAGTTTTTGCATAATATTGTTTTGAAACATATTAAGAAAACGGAAAAAGAGTATCTACATAAAATGGAACCAAAAGTTTACTCCCTTTTTTTTATTATTATTATTTTATTTTAGGAAAAAAGAATAAATATACTTTCGAACTATTGTAAATGTTATACAGATATCTTCCGTTATATTTTTGGGATATTGGTGCCCTCTGCTGTCTAAAAACTAGAGCATACCCTTTCACTCTAACGGAAGACCAAATAGGGACACGTGGTGCAATCCTACGAAGGGACCCAGTTTGACCAGTTAATTAAACACAAAATTTAAATAATTACCCATATCCACCCATCGACCCAGTTAATCCACCCATATAACCCATTACTTACACTAAAATTAATCCATCCAAAAACCTAAAAAATTAGTTGAGGTATATAATGTAATTATTTAGTGGAATATAAATATAAAGGATATATGTTTGTAATTATTTTGCTTTTATGAGGTATTTGTTTAGTTTCTTATTGAATTTACTTTACGTTTAAATTGTATTTGCTTTTTGTCACACCCCAAATCCGGATGTGATGGCACGTGTCCATTTCCCACCGGACACGTCAGCCTAACCCAACCACAATGATAAAGAAGTAGAAATACGAGAATAAAAGATAATAAATAAGCGGAAGACTTTAATTAAGACTCAACACTACCCAGAATTTGGTTGTCACATGTACAAACCTCTAAATACAGGATTCGAATAAAAATATACAAGTCTCAGAGTATAGTTCTCGAATAGAACAAAACTGAAAGTAAAGATAACTCAAGGGCACGTCTGGAATGAACCGCTACCTCTCGAGTATGTCCCGAAGCTCAATCTGCTAAAGAAAATACTAAGCCGAATCTGAGAGAGCTGTCAACCTACACAATTGTGTAGAAGCAAGGGTGAGTACCGAAAACCACAAGTACTCGCAAGCAATACTAAACTAAGCTAAACTAGCAGCTACAAA
>NC_064285.1:63130818-63149727 GCF_019186545.1 Solanum stenotomum
AGTGAAAAAAAACCAGATAAAGAAATCATGAGAAAATGTCGAATTGAAGATTGAATACTAACCCTCATATTAATTCAAGAAGAAACCCGTAAGAATCACTTCATTCCGATCTCTAGAACTCCCGATATACTCAAAATACCAAATGAACACAGTCTGAGATTTTTATAACAGTGCATGACTGTTATGCACCAGAAAAACAGCAGTTAATCCTTCACTAAAAAGGCCGTAATTTCCTCATACGATAGTGAAATGACCCGATTCTTTTTTGTAAATGTCTTAAATAATGATATGGACCTGCTCGTTCAATCGGAGCTCAATTTCATGCTCGTTTGCCCAGTCAAATATCATTTATACTCGGTAAACAATTATTTCTTATTTGCGATAAAAGTCCAATCTCGGGTTAGCAAAAATGCACCAAAATTTGCAGATAAGTCTTATAATTCATGCCCAAAATTTCAGAACCTTCGGAATAATTTTTCGACCTTTAAAACTAATAATGAACCCTTTAGATGTCACAATTTGCTGAAATAGTATCAAAGCATCCAAGAAGCTTAAAAGCTCACCCAAAACTCATTTGGCACTTCCCGATTACGAACCAAATATGCTACTAGCTCGAAAATGACATTTCGGACTCAATGAAATCGTCGGAATTTGAATTTGAGGTCTCCTTGACCCGGTATCCGATAAGGCGTCAAGAAACTAACTTTAGGCTCAAAAACTCGAAACGCACTCGAGGCCTCTAAAAATTCAACCAAGACTCATTCTAGACTTAGAATCACCCCCTGAATCCAACGGTGCCCTCGGAATTCCATTTCGAGCACCGGAACCTCGTTTGTTGACCAAAGTCAACTCTTGATCAAAATTTCACAATTTTAGCAACTTAGGACCTCAAATCTTCGGTTTAAATCCAAATTCGACTCCGTAAATTTTCATAGACCCATTTCGACATTCCAAAACCGCTGGAATCGACGGAAATCCGATTCGAGTCTCGAAACTCCAAATGACTTGAAATAGCACTTTTAACCAAACTTTAACTCTTAAAAACTCAACTTTCCAAAAACTCAACTTTTCATCAATTTTCCTTCAAACCAACTTCGAAAATACAACAATTAGGACTCGGAGCAATTATCGGGAGGGGTAAAACGGTCATTTTATGAAAATTTCCAAAAATGACCTTTAGGGTCATTACAGCTTTATAATATCATGTTTGATTTTTGGTATTAAAATCAACATAAGTAGGCCAATTTTAATATCAAAACCAAATGTATTATATATTTAGTACGGGTTTAAGTTAGATTAGGGTTGCATATTGATCAAGTCGATTTGGTTTTGAAGTTTATCAGTTCGGCTTATTGATTGTTGATTTGTAGACATGTTAAACCATTATAGAATCATTAAGATATTGGTTTATCGGTTCTTGATCGTTATCGATATGGTGTACTTGCGGTGGATATAACCATTAAGATTTCACACCAAAAAATCACTTAGAAACAAGGTGACCAACCAAATGAACCATGTACATAAGTTTACATATTGCATCTTGCTCAAAAGCAAATAACTGAGAGTTTAGATAGTTAGAAATAAAGGTATGAAACTGAGACCCTAAGACAAAATATGTCATTTAACTTAGCTCCAGCTGACATTTACGCCCATCAACTTTGGGTGTGCACAAGTAAACACTTAAATTTGTATAAAATTAAACAAGCATACATATGTATCCTACATTGCATAATACATGTAGGACTCCATGTAGGACATTAAATTGTCATGTAGGATGTCATATAGGACGCATGTGCCTCTTTGATCAATTTTATACAGGTTAAAGTACCTACTTGTGCACAACCAAAGTTAAATTATACAAATATAAGTTGGAACCAAATTAAAGAACACATTTATGTATTATGCCTTTAATTAATCTGCTCAACCAATATTTTATATTTAAATAATACATTAAAAATAAAATTGGAAGGTTAAACGGAAACAAAATTATATTGAAGTGTCAAAATAAAATTTAGAAATAAATTTAATATATTACTACTTATTAGAAGTGAGAGTTGAGGTGTACCAACACTGCACTATTAAATTGTACAAAAGGGATCATGAATTGTACTATATATGTTTGACCTACTTTATTGTTGAATCAACATGTGGATTGCATGTGTTTCAATATTTTAGATACAAATAATTCCCTATAATTTTCAATGTCTTCACTATTCCAATTCTCTCTTTTTTTTATTTTATTCCTATTTAGAAATGGGAGTTTGGGAGGACCAACATTGCACTAAAGAGTTCGACTAAAAGCTATAGAAAATGTACATTGAGGCCCACCAAAAAGATGAACTATTCTTTTTTTCTACTTTCCATTCTCCCCTTTTACTCTCTTTAGTTTATCTTTCATCTTAAATTTTTCATACATCTTTAAAATATTTTGAATTATTAATTATTATGAATTATAATGTTTTGATTTTTACGTAGTTTACAAATATATAAATTTCATTTTTAAAATATTGAAGATATCATACGCAAATTTATGGTCAAACTTAAACTATTTGATTCTTGAGAAATAAAAAGTGTCACATAAAATGGGACAGACGAAGGATAACTCTCAATTAAATTTATTTCACTTTTTAGTTTCCATTTTTAACAAAATTTTTGAAGTTGGATTTGTAGGAATTCTATAGTAGACCCATTTAAATTTGACTTTTTTGTTTTAAATTAGAGAACTTGGCGGCACTTCGCACGATCATTAAAATAAAATATTTTTGATTAATTTTATACTTACTCTGTTGTTTAATCGTAATATTATTATTTATTTTAATAATATGAAGATTGTGAAAAAAAAAAAAGCTTCACAAATTTTACATCTATTAAATGAGGAAGAATATATTTTTTATCAAATAAGTTAAAATATATTTGCTAATAACAAATTCTTCCATATCATGAAATTGATCCTTTAATATATAATATATATTTCGGTGTACCATTCTCCTTAAATGTCTAAGAAATATCTCATAATGTCAAATAACACTGTAATACTCCCTCTGTCCCTAATTACTTGTCCACTTTTAAATTGACACATTTATTAAGAAATCAATTAATGACATAGTGAGTTTATCATTTTACCCCTATTAATTATGAAGTAGATAAAAAGTTCTGCAATTTTCAAAGTAATTAGTCATTTAATTGAGGGTATAATAGGTAAAAAAAATGTTCTTTCTTGATTTGTCAAAATGGACAAGTAATTAGAGACAACTATAAAAGGAAAAGTGAACAAGTAATTAGGGACAGAGGTAGTACTAAACAAATGCATCAACAAATGAAATTTATATTAAAAATATATTGAATGATGGCGTAATGATACCTTAATAGAATTTCCTATCCATTTAAAAAAAAAATTCAGCCTTTCAATTTCGTTATATCTTCTTATTTAGTAGAAAAATCATCATTTATTATATTCTACTCCACCTTAATTGTACCATCAGAGTTTTCAGAATAAACATTAAATTTTGAATCGAAATAAAAAATCATTGAAAAATGACAGAAAAAATAATAATAGTATATGAAAATTAAAATAAGGTGCAAGAAAAGCCTTTTCACGATAATTTTTTAAAATATATTGATAACAATTAAAATGAAGCTGTTATTTTATCTTTAAAATTAAGTTTGATTGAATTGAAGTAGTACAATGAGAAAAAATATTAAACAAATAACTTTTTAATGTTATTAAATGCATTTTCTTTTTAATTGAGTAGTAGATTAAAAGTTCCGAATTAGGATATTAAAATAATATCTTACTCTCTCCTTAATTATTATGGTATTGCAAACATTTATTTTCCTTAAATGGTGATTCATTTTTCATTTACAGTTATATCCAATTAATTTCTAATGTTTTGAATGTGGTTATGGGATATTGAAATAATATCTTTATCTTTCTTTAATCATAATAAAATTATAATTTAACATTTATTTTCTGAAATGATAATTTTGTTTTAATTCCTAGAACATATTGTTTACTATATTGAATGTAATTATAATAAAACATATTGTATTTAGTATGACAAAAGAACTCAAAAATTCGAGAAATTAGATAAATAGTAATCTTAGCTTCTAAGAAATGTCACATCATCATTTACATATCCAACTTTATATATATAAAAGAGTTCAAAAAGAAAAAATAAGTGATTTAAGAAAATTATATAAATAACATTAGTGACAAATAAAGATTAAGAAAAAACGTCAAATAAATTAGTAGTATTGATGATGATAAAAGTTAAATAAATCATTTTATCTATTATTTAAATTTTTTACATAAAATTTCCATTCTTTTAAAATTAAAAATTAAAAAAAAATCAAGGCAATAATTATTTTAAAGAAAAATATAACCAAAATTGTCAGAAAAAATTAATAAAAATAAATAAGTATCTATTACTAAGAATGGTGTCACTACATTTTCTATTTTAACTTTATTGTTACATATGGATAGAAACTTTTAGAAGAAGAAATGATCAAAAATTTAAAAATAATGATTCCTTAAATGGTGATTCCTTTTCCATTTACAGCTTTTCAATTAATTTTTAATGTATTATATATGGTTATGGATATTGGAATAATAATTTTAGCTTTCCTTAATCATAATAAATTATATTTTAACCTTTGTTTTTGTGAAATGATAATTTTCTTTTCATTCGTACAACATATTCATTAATATATTAAATGTAATTATAATAAAACATGTTGTATTTAGTATGACAAAAGAGTTCAAAATTTTAAAAAATTAAATAAATAATAATCCTAACTTCTAAGAAATGTCACAAATATATATATATATAAGAAAATGATAAAAATTACATTAATGATGAAATGAAGATTAACAAAAGAAGTAAAACAAATTAATAATAATATTGATGATGATAGGAGTTAAATAAATCATTTTTTATTTTTTGTAAATTTTCAATATAAATTTTTCGGTCTTTTAAAATTAGAAAATGCTAAAAAAAAAAAACTAAAACTAAAAATCGAGGCAACAATTATTTTAAGGAAAAAATAACAAAAAATGTCAAAAACATTGATAAGAATAAATAAGTATCTATTGCTAAGAAGGTGTCATCCCACATTTTCTATTTTAGCTTTATTATTACATATAGATAGAAACTTTAAGATGAAGAATGATCCAAAAAAATTTAAAATGTAATGACCCGGATTGTCATTTTTAGAAATTTACATAAAATTACCGTTTTTACCCCTCTCAATAGTTGACTCGAGTAATTTTTGATTAGTCGGTGAAGTTGATTTGAAAATTTTGATTATTCGATAACTACGGTTATTTAATTGATGGGTATATATTAAATAATTTATTTATTTAGTTGGTGTTTAATGGGTCAATGCCATAATATATATTAATACCCTAACTATTTGACCCATGTTAACATAAGTTAGTAGGGTTTTTATGTTGGTAAATGACAAATTAACGAGAACAAAAGTAGCTTCCGGGAAAGAATACTACGGTGGCACAATCTAAGGGGACGACAAAACGTTCAGGTAATCATAATTATCAACCACGCCTATCTTTGTGTTGTGCATATGAGTAGGCGTCCTAATATTAGTATGTGTAAGTATTATGGTCCAATCATTGGATAATGATTACTCCTAATCATTGGACCATGATTAGGATTATTAGTAGTGGGACAAGGAATATGAATTGAAACATTGAAAATAGGTTGTTTCAGCAGGTAGTTTTGTAGTCCGCCACTGGTGTGCTGAGTAGTTAGTTTCAGCTTCAATTATTTTCATTTAATTATCACATTATGATTCAAGTTTTGGTAATAATTGAGATATGTAATAAAATAGTGGGTGTATTGTGATATATAAAGATCATTAAAATTATGTTATTTAGAGAAATTGAAACTTAACCCTAAGCTTGAAACTTGGAAAATATGAGAGTTGACATGTTAATTGACAGTTGACATCAAGATTTAGGAACTTGATTATAAATTCGGATGAGTTTTTGAGTCTAGGCTAGACCTATAGTAATATGGGTATTGTTACTTTCGAAATCTTATCGTGATTATTAATGTGAATAGATTGCTTTGAGTTGGAAGTACAACGAAAAGGGAAGGCTCAAGTTTCAGAGTGATTGTTCGATTATTTGAGGCAAGTGGATTTCTAAACACATGTTAAGTATATGGAATTCATGTATTTTCTTGTAATATGTGTTTAGGGTAATGAGGCTTGGTGATGGGTTGACTTGTCCACATTGATTAATTCTAATGATGAAAAAGGGATAATAAAAGGCAATGTGATCAATTGTTTGTGTGATGTGTTGAGAGTTGTTTGAAAGGCTTGTTGAATCATTGTTGATGTTGTATCCTGATTGTCTTGTTGTGAATTGTGCAATGTTATGAAAATGGTCATCTCCTCATTATTTGTGTGAACATGTCATTTGCATTGTTCTGAGACATGGTTTTGACAAGTGTTATGTGCATTGAGTAAGAATAAGAAAATAAAGAGGATGTACCATTTCGAGGGACGTATCGCGCGCCGCGATGGATACTATATTTCGAGGGACGTGTCGCGCGCCGCGACGGATACTATATTTCGAGGGACGTATCGCGTGCCGCGATGATTATTATTATCGAGGGTCGTATCGCGCGCCGCAATGGATGCATGGACAGATATGTCCCACATGGGTCCCGGACTGAGAGACAGCGGGTGTGTATCATTAGGTCAGACATGCATCACTATACTTGACATTACATTTCATTGCATTGCACTTTTTTATTATTGGTGAACTTGATCTTGTGTGTTGTTGATCTTGTGAGTGCCTTTCTATGGAACTTGTGACTGATGAATATTGAACTTGTTGTTGAAGGTATGCAATTGTTAGAGTGTTGTTGTTGAGGATATGAAATTGTTAGAGTGTTGTGTTGAGCCATGTGCTTTGTAAATTGTGAACTGTTAGGTTGGGCTGGTTTTATACATATTGTAGTTGTGAAGGTTCGGTTGGGTTGTAAGGAGTACTTGTATTCTATCCCCTTAGCTCGTGTTTAGAAGTTTACTTGTTGAGTATCGTGTGGTTTGGTACTCACCCCTTGCTTTTACAAATTTTTGTAGGTTACGAGCCTGGATTTTTGTGGTACTTGTTATTCTCTTCTTTTCTGAGGCTTCTGGGAGATTTGTGAGGTAGTTGTTTGTCTTCTCAACGATCCTTCTTACTCCTATTTATGATCTTGTTCTACTCTAGAAACAATGTCATATAAGACTTGTATTTTTCTTTTGATTCAATTGTAATACTTTAGAGGCTTGTACACGTGACAACCAGATTTTGGAGGTATATTTGAGTTTATTATAAAAATTTCCGCATTTTATTGTAATGGTTGAGTTTTAGGCTGACTTGTCTTGGTGGGTTAAGACGAGTGCCATCACGTCCATTTTTAGGTCGGGACATAAAATAACAATTCAATTATGTAAAAATACATGTGTAATTCTTATAAAGTTATAATAACTAATTTCTTCAAATGAATAATTAAATGAAAGAAAAAAAAGTAATTAAGAAAATAATATAAATAACACTAATTATGAGATTAATAGCATTGATGAGGAAAGGAACTAAATATGATCATCTTTTTAAATTCTTTTTTAAGAAAATATATATAAACTTTAATTAAAGATAAATTAAAAAAAAAACTTTAAAGATACAAAAAATCAAGACAAAATAAAAGAAGAAAGAAATTAGAAGAATAATGAGGTTGAAAGAACTAATATCTAATTTTCTCTCTTTTCAAATCACAAAATAAATTTTTGTTTGTTCTCCTCCTAATTTGATACGAATTCCATAAATAGAATGATTTTTTCTCTAAATAATTTTTCTTACCCTTTGAAACACTAATCAGCCTTCTTAAAAATTTCTCAACCACAATGAATTTTCTCTCCTTGTAGAAGGAATAAACATTTTTTCAAAAAGTCTTTTATTTTGAAAAGAACTTTTTGTTACATAATCTCTTTCTTTACATCAATGTCTTCACAAGAATCATGAGATATTCTCTCTTTCTCTTTTGTTAAAAAAGTCACATGACCTAGAAATTTGATTGACATCTTAGCAACAGAAGTTGATACCATATATTGATCATCATCATCGTCAGAAGAAGAAGAGCCAAAGTGAAGAAATTTGTTCTTATTTGTTACAAATGGTCAACTATTTTTTTTATTTTATAGGCTAAATAATTATAAACAGTTATGAAAAATGAATAGTTTTTATCTTTTCATCTTCCATTTTCATTTACTTAAATCTTTATTAATGTATTGGATGTTATAAAGGGCATAATTAATCGGGTATGACATAAATACTTTTTTTTTTAAAATACAAATAAGAAATACAAAACAAAGATAAAATGTCAAAAAAAGGAGAAAAAAGATGAATAGAAATACTGGTCATAGAGAGATGTCACATCAGATTGTCTATATTCAGCTTTATATGTACATATATAGGTTCATGCCCTTAGATGTTATTTTATTACTTTAACTGGCATCGATATTTTTGTAAATCTGATATCTAATTTGGAACATTTTATAATGTGGCATAGGCTGACAATTGAGATCATAAATTTAAAAATAATAAAATTTAATTTATTATAATACTATTATCATTATCATAAATATATATATATATATATATATCATTTAAAAAATATATAAAAAAGTATTATAAATTGTAATAATTAACCACTTTATTTTTTTAAAATCATATAACTAATTTGATTTACACTCCAAAATTCATAAGTGTCACATAATTTAGACATTAATTCTTCATTACTCAATATATGTAATTATATCAATGACATATAAATTGAAATTAAAAAATTACATATTTTATTTGAAAATCACGTAATAGTACTATAAGGTATAATAATTAACAACTTAACATATTTTAAAATTTTAGTTGACTCTCCAAATTCCATATGTCTCATGAAATTGAGACAGAGAAAAACATATATTGGTTTAAAATTAATAAAAATATTATAAATTATAATAATTAACAACTTAAAATTTATAAAAAAAAATTTAGTTGGCTCTCCAAATTCAATCGGTATTACAATAATTAAAACATTGAAATTAACATGGGTTGGACTCCTGCTAACATTTATGTTTCCTTTTTAAAAATTTTTTCTTTTATGCTTTATATAAATAAATTTTTTATGTAAAAAGTATTATAAATTATAATAATTAATAGCTTAAATATTTGAAAACATATAAAAAGTTTTGTTAACTTTCAAAATTTCATCTATACTACATAAATTGGGAGAAATATAGATTTATAGATATTTTAAGTTGCTAATGATTGTGAGTTATAGTACGTTTTATGTAATTTTCATATATATTACTCGTTTTGTCCTTATGTGATACAAATGAAATTTCAAAAGTCAATGAATTTTTTGTAAGTTTTTTTTAAAATTAACTTGTTGTTTATTGTGATTTATAATATATTTACGTAAAACATACTCTAAATAAAAATAATTAGTAACTTAAAATATATAAAAACATACTAAAAAATTGATTAACTTCAAAGTTCATATGTACCACATAAATTAAAACAGAAACAGTAACATATATTAGGCCCCTTGCTGGCACGGGGTCCCATATCTAGTATATATATATATATATATATTACTCTTATTTAGAAGTGAGACATAGAAGACTAACACTGCATTACATTACTTGCACAACATGCATAGAATTTTGTACATTAACTTTTGACTGCATTAAATTAGTTGTACAACGTGCAAAAAGAATTGTACATTAACTTTTATAAATGACAATTACAAGGACTAACATTGCAATTATTACTTACTTGGGTCTCATTTTCAAAAAAATGGGTCAAAGTTCCTTCTCTCTCTGTAATGACCTTAAAGGTCATTTTTGGAAATTTTCATAAAATGACCGTTTTACCCCTCCCGATAGTTGCCCCGAGTCCTAATTGTTGTATTTTCGAAGTTGGTTTGAAGGAAAATTGATGAAAAGTTGAGTTTTTGGAAAGTTGAGTTTTTAAGAGTTAAAGTTTGGTTAAAAGTGCTATTTCGAGTCATTTGGAGTTTTGAGACTCGAATCGGATTTCCGTCGATTCCAGCAGTTTTAGAATGTCGAAACGGGTCTATGAGAATCTACGAAGTCGAATTTGGAGTTAAACCGAAGATTTGAGGTCCTAAGTTGCTAAAATTGTGAAATTTTGATCAAGAGTTGACTTTGGTCAACAAACGAGGTTCCGGTGCTCGAAATGGAATTCCGAGGGCACCGTTGGATTCAGGGGGTGATTCTAAGTCTAGAATGAGTCTTGGTTGAATTTTTAGAGGCCCCGAGTGCGTTTCGAGTTTTTGAGCCTAAAGTTAGTTTCTTGACACCTTATCGGATACCGGGTCAAGGAGACCTCGAATTCACATTCCGACGATTTCATTGAGTCCGAAATGTCATATTCAAGCTAGTAGCATATTTGGTTTGTGTTCGGGAAGTGCCAAATGAGTTTTGGGTGAGCTTTTAAGCTTCTTGGATGCTTTGACACTATTTCAGCTAATTGTAGCAACTAAAGAGTTCATTATTAGTTTTAAAGGTCGAAAAATTATTCCGAAAGTTCTGAAATTTTGAGCATGAATTATAGGACTTATCTGCAAACTTTGGGTGCATTTTCACTAACCCGAGATTGGACTTTTATCGCAAATAAGAAATAATTGTTTACCGAGTAGAAATGATATTTGATTGGGCAAACGAGCATGAAATTGAGCTCCGATTGAACGAGCAGGTCCGTATCATTATTTAAGACATTTACAAAAATGAATCGGGTCATTTCACTATCGTATGAGGAAATTACGGCCTTTTTAGTGAAAGATTAACTGCTGTTTTTTCTGGTGCATAACAGCCATGTACTGTTATAAAAATCTCAGACTGTGTTCATTTGGTATTTTGAGCATATCGGGAGTTCTAGAGATCGGAATGGAGTGATTCTTGCGGGTTACTTCTTGAGTTAATATGAGGGTTAGTATTCAATCTTCAATTCGACATTTTCTCATAATTTCTTTATCTGGTTTTTTTTCCTATCCGTAAATTTCTTGGGAAAAATTGGGGTTTTATCGATTTGGACTCCCTTTTTGATGAAAAAGGTATATTTACGATCCTTATGTTATGGGTAAACTGATTTTAACATAAGATTATTGATTCATCGATTATTTTCATCATATTAACCGCGTACAATTTGGACTTTTCCGTTAAAGTTAAAGTTTGATAAATTGAGAATTTCAAGGTCGATCTTAACTCTGTTTTTGATGAAATTTCATATTTGAACTTATCTAATCATGAGTAAGATGTTTTTCAAGAGATATTTCATTTTCGAGTCGGGGTTTCGGATCCGAATATTTTAGGCTTTTTCAAGAACGTGAATTTTTCTTCAAATTGAGTTTGTGAATTGATTTCAACTCCGTTTTCAAATTGATTTTCACCATTAGCTTCCAAATATTTTAAGGATCATTTTACATCGAAAGTTTCCAGATTTTGGTATCGTTTTCCGGTATGAGACTTTTGGACCGTTTTACCCTTTTTCCCTAAATTTCTTGATTTTGGTGTCATTGGACTCGAATTGTGATTGTGAATAATTGTTTGAATAGATTATCGTGATCCGAATTATACTCGGAAAGGAAAGTCTCAAGTCAAGTAACTTTTGGAGTTCGTTTTAAGGCAAGTGGCTTCCAAACTTTGTAAAACTCTTAGACTACGCATGACTACTTTCCTAATTGTGTTGGGGAGTAATGGGGATTGAGGATGAGTTTTATTTGTTGATTGAAATTGTTGTAAATGAAAGATGGGGAATAAAACGAGCTAAATGTGTTATATGTGACTTGAATTTGTTGAATAAGTCATGTGATAACTGACATTAAAGGGATAGAAGAGCATGAGTAGGCTATGATTGATACAGAAATTGATGTTGAGACAGATGATGTGTAATACTATGATGTGGTCATGATATGGTTGTGATTGAGACATGTGATGTGTAATACTATAATGTGGTCGTGATATGATTGTGATTGAGACAGATGATGTGTAATACTATGATGTGATCGTGATATGACTGTGATTGATGAGATGTGAATATTCATTATTCATCCCATGTGTGAACTATCTGTTGCATGAGTTCTGAGACACTGATATGAGGATGGATGGATATGAGACACATTTGAGACTAGCTCCAGCTAGAGATATATGAGATGGACTAGCTCCGGCTAGCGATTTGGATGCCGATGGGATCTGGTTCCGGCGGTGATACATGGTCCATGTGTGGCCCCCATGGGTTCTGATTTCAGTATTCAGCGCAGACTGATTACGTCAACAGATGTGTATCGTAGGACAGACATGCATCACGACTACATGACATCATTATTGCATTTTGCATCGCATTTGCCTTATCTTTGTCTGTGATGTGTGGATTGTATTGGTTTACCCTTCTTATGTGGAATTTGATCTACTTGCTCTTATTTGTTGATCTGAGGTTGATGAGGATATACTGTTGGTTTTGGCTGTTGAATATGATCTGTTTAGTATAGGTTTGTTGGTTTGCTGCTAGATTGAAGTTTCGGTGGTTCGGTTGGGATTGAAAGGAGTTGTTTTTAGCTGCTAGTTTTGCTTAGTTTAGAGTTACTTGCGAGTACCTGTGATTTTCGATACTCACCCTTGCTTCTACACAATTGTGTAGGTTGACAGCTCTCTCTCAGATTTGGCTTAGTAGTTTCTTTAGCAGATTGAGCTTCGAGACATACTCGAGAGGTAGCGGTTCATTCCAGACGTGCCCTTGAGTTATCTTTACTTTCAGTTTTGTTCTATTCGAGAACTATACTCTGAGACTTGTATATTTTTATTCGAATTCTGTATTTAGAGGTTTGTACATGTGACAACCAAATTCTGGGTAGTGTTGAGTCCTAATTAAAGTCTTCCGCTTATTTATTATCTTTTATTCTCGTATTTCTACTTCTCTATCGTTGTGGTTGGTTAGGCTGACGTGTCCCGTGGGAAATGGACACGTGTCATCACATCCGGATTTGGGGTGTGACACTCTTTTACTTTTTAACTTTTTCCCTTTATTTTAACTTTTCCACTTTTTGTTTTGTTTTAACCATTATTTCAAATTTAGTATTTTCCGTATCTTTAAATAATTTTAAAAGTATAAAATTTAGCCTAATTCATCATACTCCTAACATTTGCTATTATTTTTCTATCCTATATTAGTTATATAAATTACTAAAAATAATTATTAAAATTATTTATCGATTAACAAAATTAAACTATCATTTTTTTTTATTTTCATTACCCTAGCAATTATTTGTTTTAAAGTATAAACAAAATTTGTAAAGTTATAAAAAAATAAATATCTTAAAAAGTAAATTAGTAAATTATCATTTTTATTAATAATTTCTTAAAGAATGTGTAAAAAAAAGTAAAATAACTAATACGAAAAGAGTATAAAATCAATTTTTTTCTCTTCTTAATAGTTTCATAATTTTCTAATTTCGTAAACACTTAAATGTATCTAATATTTTCCAACAAGAAAATATAATAGAAAGACCATCCATAATCTTCACAAATAATTACATAAGTTTTGTTTCTATTTCCATGTAATCGAAAATCGAAAATCATCCATAAACTCCTACATACATACATACTCTCTCAATTTATATGATATATGTTTATTCTTGAAATTCAAGCTATGTGAAATTTAATTGATATTTTTAAAATATTTTTTTTATTATTATATTAACATGATAAGAATTGCAACTTATAGTGTTTGTTCAAAAATATAACCTTCTGACTAAGTTGCAATTCAACCTAAAATATTATTAGTTGCAATTCTTGTCTACTTTGAAATGGGAGTTTGGGAGAACCAATATTGCACTAAAGAATTGGACTAAAAGCTATAGAAATTGTACATTGAGGCCCACCAAAAAGATGAACTAAAGTAACTTACACGTGTTTTTCTGACAATTTTGGTTATATTTTTCTTTAAAATAATTATTGCCGCGATTTTTATTTTTATTTTTAACATTTATTTTTAATTTTAAAAGATTGGAAATTTTATGTTAAAAATTTAAATAATAGAAAAAATTATTTATTTAACTTTTATCATCGTCAATACTACTAATTTATTTGACGTTTTTTCTGAATCTTCATCTCATCATTAATGTTATTTATATAATTATCTTAAATCACTTATGTTTTCTTTTTTTAACTCTTTTATATATAAAAAAGTTGGATATGTAAATGATGATGTCATATTTCTTAGAAACTAAGATTACTATTTATCTAATTTCTCCAAATTTTTTTAAAAAATTGAAGATATCATACGCAAATTTATGGTCAAACTTAAACTATTTGATTATCGAAAATAAAAAGTGTCACATAAAATGGGACAGACGAAGGATAACTCTCAATTAAATTTATTTCACTTTTTATTTTCCATTTTTAACATAATTTTTCAAGCTGGATTTCTAGGAATTCTATAGTAGACCCATTTAAATTTTGCTTTTTTGTTTTAAATTAGAGAACTTGGCCGCACTTCGCACGATCATTTAAATTAAATATTTTTGATTAATTTTATATGTACTATGTTGTTTAATCGTAATATTATTATTTGTTTTAATAATATGAAGATTGGTATCATTCTTTTTTTATAAAACTAAAAAGGAAAGCAAGAGACATTAATTTTTTTTCCATTTATCTCATGCTTTATTTTTAGTCCTTTTGTTTTGGGAAATTCTTCATTTTGAATTTTCATTTTATTCTTAATAACTTGTTCTTATGCTATACTAATATCAATTGCCATATATACTTAAGTTTATCACAAATTTTAATACATTATTTAATTTGTTCTAATTTATGTAGTGACATTACCATTCGGGGAGTAAAAAATATTCTTCTTCAACCATAATTTTGTAAAAAGAATGTTTTAAAATATTGTGCATTATACAAAAAATTTATTATAATTCATATTTAAATTTATATCGAACATTAACTATTTTAATCTTCATGCATGTTCAAAACCTTCATGTGGATTGTGGAACATAGGATAAATATTTGTACTTTGGAAATATTTTTTTTAAAAAAATATTATGATCAATCAAATATCATTATATAAGACAAAAAGGATACTGTACGGTCGGTTAGTGACTAAAACATTCGAAAAAATAGATTATCAAATTTAATAATTTTAATCAGGATTATGTTGTAATAACATACATTTTGAGTTGCTGACTGATATGGGACAGAATACTTAGGTTCTAAAAAAACCCAGAAAAATTGTGTTAGTAGTTTTCACGTATATGATCAAACATCTTGGACGCGTATAATGTAACACTGTAATACTCCCTCTATCCCTAATTACTTGTCCACTTTTAAATTGACACATTTATTAAGAAATCAATTAATGACATAGTGAGTTTATCATTTTATCCCTATTAATTATGAAGTAGATGAAAAGTTCTGCAATTTTCAAAGTAATTAGTCATTTAATTGAGGGTATAATAGGTAAAAAAAATGTTCTTTCTTGATTTGTCAAAATGGACAAGTAATTAGGGACAACTATAAAAGAAAAAATGAACAAGTAATTAGGGACAGAGGGAGTACTAAACAAACGCATCAGCAAATGAAATTATATTAAAAATATATTGAATAATGATGTAATACTACCTTAATAGAATTTCCTATCCATTTAAAAAAAAAAAATTCAGCCTTTCAATTTCGTTATATCTTCTTATTTAGTAGAAGAATCATCATTTATTATATTCTACTCCACCTTAATTGTACCATCAGAGTTTTAAGAAAAAACATTAAATTTTAAATCGAAATAAAAAATCATTGAAAAATGACAGAAAAAATAATAATAGTATATGAAAATTAAAATAAGGTGCAAGAAAAGCCTTTTCACGATAATTTTTTGAAATATATTGATAACAGTTAAAATGAAGCTGTTATTTTATCTTTAAAATTAAGTTTGATTGAATTGAATTAGTACAATGAGAAAAAAATATTAAACTAATAACTTTTTAATGTTATTAAATGCATTTTCATTTTAATTGAGTAGTAGATTAAAATTCCGAAATAGGATATTAAAATAATATCTTACTCTCTCCTTAATTATTATGGTATTGCAAACATTTATTTTCCTTAAATAGTGATTCATTTTCCATTTACAGTATATCCAATTAATTTCTAATGTATTGAATGTGGTTATGGGATATTGAAATAATATCTTTATCTTTCCTTAATCATAATAAAATTATAATTTAACATTTATTTTTCTGAAATGATAATTTTGTTTTAATTCCTAGAACATATTGTTTACTATATTGAATGTAATTATAATAAAACATATTGTATTTAGTATGACAAAAGAACTCAAAAATTGGAGAAATTAGATAAATAGTAATCTTAGCTTCTAAGAAATGTCACATCATCATTTACATATCCAACTTTATATATATATAAGAGTTAAAAAAGGAAAAATAAGTGATTTAAGAAAATTATAGAAATAACATTAATGATGAGATGAAGATTAAGAAAAAACGTCAAATAAATTAGTAGTATTGATGATGATAAAAGTTAAATAAATCATTTTTTCTATTATTAAAATTTTTAACATAAAATTTCCAATCTTTTAAAATTAAAAATAAATGTTAAAAAAAATATTGAGGCAATAATTATTTTAAAGAAAAATATAACCAAAATTATCAGAAAAAATTGATAAAAATAAATAAGCATCTATTACTAAGAATGTTGTCACTACATTTTCTATTTTAACTTTATTGTTACACATGGATAGAAACTTTTAGAAGAAGAAATGATCCAAAAATTTAAAAACAATGATTCCTTAAATGCTGATTTTTTTTCCATTTACAGCTTTTCAATTAATTTTTAATGTATTATATATGGTTATGGATATTGGAATAATAATTTTATCTTTCCTTAATCATAATAAATTATATTTTAACCTTTGTTTTTGTGAAATTGTAATTTTGTTTTCATCCGTACAACATATTGATTAATATATTAAATGTAATTATAATAAAACATGTTGTATTTAGTATGACAAAAGAATTCAAAATTTTTAAAAACTAAATAAATAGTAATCCTAACTTCTAAGAAATGTCACAAATATATATATATATATATATATATATATATATAAGAAAATGATATAAATTACATTAATCATGAAATGAAGATTAACAAAAGAAGTAAAACAAATTAATAATAATATTGATGATGATAGGAGTTAAATAAATCATTTTTTATATTTTGTAAATTATCAATATAAATTTTTCAGTCTTTTAAAATTAGAAAATGCTAAAAAAATAAAACTAAAACTAAAAATCGAGGTAACAATTATTTTAAGGAAAAAATAACAAAAAATGTCAGAAACATTGATAAGAATAAATAAGTATCTATTGTTAAGAAGGTGTCACCCCTCATTTTCTATTTTAGCTTTATTATTACATATAGATAGAAACTTTAAGATGAAGAATGATCCAAAAATTTTAAAAATAACAAATGAGTTATGTAAAAATACATGTGTAATTCTTATAAAGTTATAATAACTAATTTCTTCAAATAAATAATTAAATGAAAGAAAAAAAAGTAATTAAGAAAATAATATAAATAACACTAATTATGAGATTAATAGCATTGTTGAGGAAAGGAACTAAATATGATCATCTTTTTAAATTCTTTTTTAAGAAAATATATATAAACTTTAATTAAAGATAAATAAGAAAAAAAATAATTAAAGATACAAAAAATTAAGACAAAATAAAAGAAGAAAGAAATTAGAAGAATAATGAGGTTGAAAGAAATAATATCTAATTTTCTCTCTTTTCAAATGACAAAATAAATTTTTCCTTGTTCTCCTCCTAATTTGATACGAACTCCATAAATAGAATGATTTTTTCTCCAAGTAATTTTTCTTACCCTTTGAAACACTAATCAACCTTCTTATAAATTTCTCAACCACAATGAATTTTCTCTCCTTGTAGGAGAAATAAACATTTTTTCAAAAAGTCTTTTATTTTGAAAAGAATTTTTTGTTACATAATCTCTTTCTTTACATCAATGTCTTCACAAGAATCATGAAATATTCTCTCTTTCTCTTTTGTTAAAAAAGTCACATGACCTACAGGGTAAAAAGCTAATGACCATTGTGAAAATATTTCCACCTTCTAAGCAAACTAAAGTGGTAAATTCATGGAAAATTCGATTCAGCTATACGAGTATGAGTTTTTCAGTCCAATATATATGCTTTCTGTGTAAGAGTAGTGTGACAAAAGAATTACCTAGGATCAATGTCCAATGCTATAGATTGATTGATTATCATCGTCAGAAGAAGAAGAAGAGCCAAAGTGAAGAAATTTGTTCTTATTTGTTACAAATGCTCAACTATTTTTTTTTATTTTATAGGCTAAATAATTATAAACAGTTATAAAAAATGAATAATTTTTATCCTTTCATCTTCCATTTTCATTTACTTAAATCTATAGTAGTGTAATGGATGTTATAAAGGGAATAATTAATCGGGTATGACATAAATACTTTTTAAAAAAAATACAAAACAAAGATAAAATGTCAAAAAAAGGAGAAAAAAGATGAATAGAAATATCAAATTGTCTATATTCAGCTTTATATATATATATATATTGGTTCATGCCCTTAGATGTTATTTTATTACTTTAGCTGGCATCGACATTTTGTAAATCTGATATCTACTTTGGAACATTTTATAATGTGGCATAGGCTGACAATTGAGATCATAAATTTAAAAATAATAAAATTTAACTTATTATAATACTAATATCATTATCATAAAGAGATATATATATATATATATATATATAT